>NC_053023.1:536692509-536729515 GCF_003073215.2 Triticum urartu | reverse complement strand
GACCCTGGGTCACTAAGGAACTGACACGTGTCTCAACGGTCAGATTTCGAACTCTCATGGCAACTTTACTTGGGCTACAAGCAAAGCTGACTTGTCCGGCTCTGGACAAGATTTGCTCTCATTGTCTTCACTCAAAGACATAGGTTTTTGATTTTGATTTAGGCATCACTTAAGTCATTCTGACTTGTTCTCCTGGACCCCACTTAACAGTACGGTGGTTCCTATGACTCAACAAAAATAAAAAGAACTACGAAAGATCTAAGTCTTCGAGTTCCATAGGCTTCATAACGTGTCTTCTGTTGTCATAGTCTTCAATGTGAATATCTTCATATACCACCTTTGACTTCAATGTCTTCATTCATTTTTAGGGGTCATCTCTGGTAGTAAACCGAATCAATGAGGGACTTCTACCTGTGTTTTCCTGCAATTCTCACAAACACATTAGTCCCTCAACTAGGTTTGTCGTCAATACTCCAAAACCAACTAGGGGTGGCACTAGATGCACTTACAATCTCCCCCTTTTTGGTGATTGATGACAAACTAGTTGAAGTTTTCAACGGGGAATATAAAGTGTGAGGTCTGTAAAGGAATTGTCATCATAAGTTGCAAGTGCTCCCCCTGAAGATGTGCATATAAGTAAATTTGCTTTTGGAATGCAAATGCACATGGCAGGTTGTACTTGTGGAGATCAGCTTCAGCTTATGATGACAATCTACTATGCATGTGAAAGTATATGAAGATAATAACATGCATAATGGAAAATGGACGTCTGCAGAATGAGATGAGTGCGGAATTTATAGTCGCACATGCAGAATTTATCTTCGCAAAAGGAGTGGTAAAACAAGTAGCAGACGACCATCGAGTTTTCGTGTTTACAACTCAAAAGAACCAAATGAAGCAAAACCAAGAGTTGCAAACACGAAGCAAGTATAACAAAACAAGGCACCCGCCCATATTGACCCGCTTGAAGACTATAAACATCATATGCTTCTCCCCCTTTTGTCAGGAATGACCAAAAAGGTTTGAAGACATAGAGTTTTCTACGCGTTCCCAGGCGCAGCAGGGTCGGTGGAGTTGTTTGGCGGTGCTGAGCTTTGAGGTGCTGAAGCGGGTGGTGGTAAAGTAGCATCATCATCTTCATCAATGATCCTCGCAGCGACGATGGCAGCAGATGAGGAATACTCAGGGTCTTCAAGTGACGGTGTGTTGCGCATCACAGCCCTCCTAGGAGGTGTGGTGTCAAATTTGAAGCGCTCTGTGAAGCCATCCTCTGCAAGTTCAGCTTCAGTGCAGATCATTGAGAGCCCTTTCCACGTACGACGGCAAGTCTCATGCGTAACGAAGGCATTCTTGGTGGCCAGGTTTCAAAGACGATTGACATCCACCAAGAGGCTCTTCATCTGACGTTTCAGCCAGTCGTGATGCCTATCTTGCTTTTGGTGAAGGGCCACAAGAAGCTCTCGGTCAGTGAGGACACGAGCACGCTTCTTGGGTCTTGGAGCGTTTGTGCTATTTGTGGCTTCAGTTGATGCTGGTGCACGTGTAGTGCCAGCCATAGGATAGACCCTGGACATGGCTTCAACACCTTCAACATTCTGCGTGAAGCTCTGGTGTTCGGCATTCTGAAGACTTATTGGTTGCTTGGCAGGCTCAGGGTATATTGCTTCAGCAGAGATATCCACATCTGGTAGGAAGATGCGATGGTTTCGAGCTGAGGGCTGATACGAAATTGTAGAGTGCAGTTTGATCAGCCTCATCACCCAAGGGGCATAGATTTTTAGACCAAATGAGTCCGAGCCTGACGCAGCAAGTTGTCGTATGAAAAGATCCTGTGCATTGAAGCATTTGCCATGCATGATATAGAATATGAGAGTCTTCATTGCACCCTCAATCTTGGCATGTGGAGAGTGTCCCTTAATGGGCCAGAGAGTCCGCCGGATAATATGATATATGGTCCTGGGCAGGTACTCTAGGTCTTCAACGAAGAACTCAGTTGGATAGGGTGCATCTTGAGGCAATGGCTTCATCATTGAGAGCATCTGACTCATATTGGGTTCAGGTCTCTGAAATATGCTCTTAATAGCTTCAGAATGAAGTTGACACCCTTCCTCGAAGAATTCGCCTGGAGTGGGCAGGCCAGTGAGCTCAATGATATTGAATGCATTGGCTTCATGATGGACATTTCCGGTCATCCACTCCAGGATCCAAGTCTTAGGATCTCTGTTGTAGCCTTTGATGTGGAGAGTGGCATAAAACTGAAGCAGAAGCTCTTCGTTCCAGTGCTCTTCATCAGTTACAAACGGCAGCAGACCTACTTGCCTGAAGCAGTCCAAAGCTTCCTCAAGACATGGCAGACCAGCAATAGTTTCAACCTCAAGGCGCTTGTGAGGGAAGATGCGACCTTGGTTGTATAAGATGCAAGAATAATAGCTGCGCTGTGAATAGCTCCAGAACCTATCTGATACAATCCTTTCCCTTGAATAGGGGTTCTTGGAGCTATCGAAAAATGTGTTGTCTGCCTTGAAGCTGTTTACATCAAAGGAGCCAGGTGCTGATGCAGGACCTGGGAACCTTGGAAGCCTTGGGACTGGCTTCTGGACATGAGGCCTGTGCTCTATGTGATAGTCAAATTGTGGACCTGCAGCAGACTCAGGAACTGAAGTGTCTGGCTCAGTGGCTTCGCTGTCCGCTGAGGCATTTGGTGGGGCGGGCTCCACATTGGCTTCAGTGTTAGTAGTTTGAGGGACATCTTCAGGCACGTTCTCTTGGGGAACTGCATCTTGATGGAGCGAGGAAGTGGGTTCTGGAGGTGCTTCTTCATTGTCTTCGGCTGATGCAGCCGGAATTTCTGCAGACTGGACTTGAGGCCGTGGACCTTTGCGAAGCCTACGGAACGCAGACGGCGCTTGTGGTGTCGGAGTGGGCTGGGCCTCAATGTCTTCTTCCTCCTGAGGGCGATCCGCCCATGACTCATCTTGTGCCATTGGCGTCAGAGGACGACCAATGCTGATGGGTTCACTTGTTTCAAGCTGAGGAAGGGCTGCATCACCTTGCACATTGTCCTGATGACCAATGTCTTCAGCAGCTAGTGGGTCGGCTGCTGGAATATCTTCAGCGTCAGGTTCCTCTGTGGGAGCAGGCTCATGAACTGTTAGTCTTCTTTCTGCATTGGGGTGAATGACAGAAAGGGGTTCAACCATCAAGGGCTCTGTGGGAGCAGCCCTAGATTTCTTAGTCTTGCGCTTCTGTTTACTGGGGGCAGAAGGAGAGGCTTCAGAGCTCTTCCTTTTTCTGGCTTCAGCTTCTGCAGCTCTTGTCTTCTTTAGCTCAGAAGCTGTTGACCGGCTCTTTGGCTTCGAGCCAGTCGTGGCGGTTGGGAAGACAATGGAAGTGGCTGCTTGTCTTGATGCCTCTGGTTCACTCACAGCAGGCTGCTTCTTCTTCTTTGCGGCCATTTTGGGGTCGATGCCTGGACGCCCAAGTGCCTTGCGCTTTTCAGCCTCGTTGTAGGCTTGAACACATTTGTCAGCCAATGACTTCATCCTTTCACGCGAGCCTTGAGCTTCAGCACGCTTCTTCAGAAAGTTTTCTTTGAGATCATGCAGCATGATTTTGAAGCTTCTCACTTCCTGCACGCTGAGACTGGCCATGTGCTTCTTGAACTGAGCTTTTTCGTGATCAATTTTCTGCTTCAGCTCAACAATGCGCTGAGCAATGGCCAGTTCTGAAGCAATTGCGCCTTGGAAGGTGACGCTAAGTCCAATAGGCAGCTGCAGATCATTGAAGCTTATGTCTGGTGTGTCAAACCATTCATCGATGAAGCTGTGGATGATGGCGACATCAAAGAGAGGCAGATTGTTGAAGATTTCCGCTTCCTCCTTGCTTTTGATGAGCTGTTCTAGTGCGTCATCGCCCAGATCTTCATCGCTTGATAGATCAATGGCTTCACTGCGCAGAATGGCAGCAGCAGTGAGCTCTTTGCCTGTGTGTTGCTGGGGATCCTTATCCTTCAGGGGCTTGGAGATGCGGGATACATCTTCAGACTGCACACTGACTTCAGGAGGTGCAGTTTTCAATGGCTTCGCCCTTGAGATTTTTGAGGCAGGGGCCGGCTTCGAAGCTTTTGGTTTCTTTGTCTGCTTTGGCTTCGGCACAGCAGGAGCTTCATCAGACTCAGAATCAGCTGGAGGGTCATTCACAGCAGTCCCTTGGACCAAGATGTGGGTGATCAGGCCCTCAAGATTGGCAAACGGACCGATGATATTGGGTTCCGCGTTGCGTGTGCCATCTGCCCTTGGTGAGGAGGGACCAGGGTTGAAGTCAAGCCCGAATTTCTTCTTGTTTAGCTTCGCTGACTGTTGGGCAAACTGAAAGTTGCGCTTGAAGAGATTGTCTTCACGACACCAGAGAAGTGACGACGGATGTGCATCATCAGGCTGTGGTCCTCTCACCATGCATGGATAGAAGCCTTGAGCAATGGCTTCGTCTCTGGACCTGGGTACGAGATTTTTGTATAATACGTCTCCCCATGGTCTCTTGATGGCGCACTTTTCGGCATACTCCTGAGTGACGAAGCGGTATTGAAACCATTGCTCTGCCCAATATCTTCGAATCCATTGGATTTGTGTCTTGCGCTGACCATAGCTTTCTTCAGGATCAGTTTTGTACATCTCTGCCAATTCATCAGGCAGATCTTTGGACGTTCCACCACGTCTCTGTCTGCCTCCCTTCCTTGCTGCTGTTTCCGAAGCCATGAATCTTAACTTGGAAGGCTTCAAGATGTTCAAAGTCTTCAAAGGCTTCCTTTTGCTTGACCAACAAGAACTGGCTTCAGGAGAGTTGATGTGATGCTGCAAGTACTCTGCAAATGAATGCAGACTATGAGAACCAAAGGATTCTCCCACGGACATGTACCTGTGACAGCATTAAGGTGCGAGGGAAGGGGAAGAGGTCATATGCATTCTCAGAAGATTTTGAAGATAAATCGGTTTAGAAGACATTGACCTCATTGTGCAAAGACATTCACTTATAGATAAGAAGTTGGTTCCAGATTTGTACGAACCCATAGATCAGTACAAGTGAGGAATCTAACTACTTTATGAAGCACAAGTGAATATACTAGGCATGTTATGAGATGCAGCGAGAGATCTAACTGGTGTGAAGAGAAACTTCTTATGGTTGAAAGTGACAGAACCAAGAGATCAAAAGAGGCTGTAAAAAGAAGTTTTATTTACCACACTGGAACTGCTAGACGGAAGGAGGTTGATGCCGAGCAGTTCAGTCCTCCGTGCCCTAACTTGGCGACGGAAAACACCTACGGCGACGGCGGAGAGGACGATGTCCGCGGTCGGCGTGAGGACGGCGTTGGAGAGGTTGCGGCAGCGAAGCGCTTCGTCTCCGGCGTCGTCGAGTGCTTGCGGTGGCGCTAGGGTTCGTGCGAGGATGGAAGAAGGAGATAATGACTGCGGTAAGTGTGAATTTATAGGCTTAGAGGCGGCACTGTGCTATTACGCAGGTGCCCCTGGCGGTTCGCATTTGAGGCACGCGTGGCCAGTTAGCGGAAGTTTGGGGTTTGTTCCACGTCCCACGCACGCCTAAATTGTCGGGCGGTCGTTCCTACTTCTCCGGATCTTATGTGGAGGAATGAGCATTAAAAACGGACTTTTATGGTTGTCTCTATGTCTTCAGCTGACAAGGACACAGTGAAGACATTCGACAGTTTCAACAGAATGCATATGACTTGGAGAGATAGAGTTTGAGATAGAAAGCATAGAGAGGTTAGGGTCCGATCACATTCACTTAGTTCAAAAGATTCAACCAAGAAGACATAGCTATAAGTGAATGCTGTAGAGGACAGAACACTAGAGCATATATATATAATCATCGTAGTGAAGATAATCATGAAGATATGTTAAGTTCGAAGCCAAACCAGTGTGAAGATATTGCAAGGTAACGCCATGTGTTAAACACTTCAAAATGGAACGTTTTGTGGTGGCGTTACCCACCGTATAGGAAGTATTAGACCCAGACACGGCGCACAATTATCGTGGCGCTCCGAAGTCAAATTCCACATTAATGTATTCACACTTAGAATGTATGTCTTCATTGATTGAAGATATACTTTACTTTGTGTGTTGCACATCTAAGTCATCAATATGCATAAGTGTTAGGATGTGTGCCTGATCACAGGACATTTGAGGATTCCAAGATATTTAGCTCACACCGTAACTTGCAAAACCTCTTCTCATCCAAGGGCTTGGTGAAGATATCTGCCAATTGCTCTTCAGTGTTGACGTGTATGATAACAATGTCTTCCTTCACAACATGATCTCTGAGAAAGTGATGACGAATTTCAATGTGCTTTGTCTTCGAGTGCTGAACTGGGTTGTTGGCAATCTTGATGGCGCTTTCGTTGTCGCAGTAAAGTGGCACTTGCTTCAGATGAATGCCATAATCCTTGAGTGTTTGCTTCATCCACAGAAGCTGAGCGCAGCAAGATCCAGCAGCAATGTATTCAGATTCAGCAGTGGAGAGAGATACACAGTTCTGCTTCTTTGAAGACCAACATACAAGTGATCGTCCCAGAAAGTGACATGTGCCTGATGTAGACTTGCGATCAACTTTGTCACCAGCATAATCAGCATCCGAAAATCCAACCAAATCAAACTCTGAGCCCTTTGGATACCATAATCCTAGAGTTGGGGTGTGAGCCAAATATCGAAGAATTCGCTTCACAGCTAAGTGATGCGACTCCTTTGGTGCCGCTTGAAATCGAGCACACATGCAAACACTAAGCATAATATCTGGCCTAGATGCACATAAATAAAGCAAAGAACCAATCATGGAGCGATACCTTTTGATCGAACTCTTTACCATTGTCGTCAGGACCTAGATGATGTTTGGCTGGCATTGGTGTTGTGAAGCCTTTGCAGTCTTGCATACCGAACTTCTTCAGGCAATCTTTGAGATACTTCTCTTGAGATATGAAGATGCCATTGCGTTGTTGTCGTATTTGAAGACCAAGGAAGAACTTCAGCTCCCCCCATCATGGACATCTGATATTGCTCTTGCATCATATATCCAAACTCTTCACTATACTTCTGATTGGTGCAGCCGAAGATAATGTCATCCACATATATTTGGCACACAAACAGTTCACCATCGTATGTCTTCGTGAAAAGAGTGGGATCCAGGGAACCAGGTATGAAGCCTTTGCTCTTCAGAAAGTACTTGAGTGTATCATACCAGGCCCTAGGGGCTTGTTTGAGGCCATACAGTGCCTTGTTGAGCTTGTATACCATATCAGGATGTTTTGGATTTTCAAAGCCAGGTGGTTGTGCAACATACACTTCTTCTTCAATCTTGCCATTGAGAAAGGCACTTTTCACATCCATTTGATATAGAAGTATGTTATGATGATTTGCATAGGCCAGCAGTATGCGTATGGCTTCAAGCCTAGCCACAGGAGCAAATGTTTCATCGAAGTCAATGCCCTCCACTTGAGTATATCCTTGAGCAACGAGACGAGCTTTGTTTCTGACAACTTGACCATGCTCATCTTGCTTGTTGCGGTATATCCATTTGGTGCCTATTATGTTGTGCTTCCGTGGATCAGGACGCTTAACCAGTTCCCATACATTATTCAGCTCAAACTGTTGAAGCTCTTCTTGCATAGCTTGAATCCATTCAGGTTCCATGAAGGCTTCTTCAACTTTCTTGGGTTCTGATATTGAGACGAATGCGAAATGCCCACAGAAGTTTGCTAGCTGAGTTGCCCTTGAACGAGTGAGTGGACCAGGTGCATTGATGCTGTCAAGTATTCTGTCAATCTGTACTTCATTTGCAACACGAGGATGTATAGGGCGAAGACTTTGCTCTTGCTGATCTGCGTTGTTGTTTGGAGGAATGTCTTCATGCTGAGCATTGTCTTCATGTTGATCAGGTGCTGAGATGATGAGTTCTTCTTCAGGATGAGCTTCAGAAGGCATAATCTCTCCAGTTCCCATAAGCTTGATTGATTCACTAGCTGGGACTTCATCTAGCACATTTGGCAGTTGCTCTCTTTGTGAACCATTTGTTTCATCAAACCGTACATCCACTGTTTCGACCACTTTGTGATGGAAGAGATTGAAGACTCTGTAGGAGTGTGAATCCTTTCCATATCCAAGCATGAAGCCCTCATGTGCTTTTGGTGCAAACTTTGAGGTGTGGTGTGGGTCCTTGATCCAGCATTTTGCGCCAAATACTCTGAAGTAACTGACATTTGGCTTCTTGCCAGTTAGGAGTTCATAAGATGTCTTGTTCAGAAGCTTGTGAAGATAAACACGATTGATTGTATGGCATGCAGTATCAATGGCTTCAGTCCAGAATTTTCTTGGAGTCTTGTATTCATCTAGCATTGTTCTGGCCATCTCAATGAGTGTTCTGTTCTTGCGTTCGACGATGCCATTCTGCTGTGGCGTGTATGGAGCTGAGAATTCATGTGTGATGCCCAAGGTATCCAGATATGTATCAAGGCCAGTGTTCTTGAATTCAGTGCCATTGTCACTTCTGATGTGCTTTATCTTGGCGCCAAAATTGTTCATAGCTCGATTTGCGAAGCGTCTGAAGACATCCTGCACTTCAGTCTTGTAAAGGATTATGTGCACCCAAGTATATCTAGAGTAATCATCAACAATGACGAAGCCATAGAGGCAAGCAGTAGTAGTAAAAGTTGAGTAGTGAGTGGGACCGAAAAGATCCATGTGGAGCAGTTCGAAGGGTTGTGTAGTAGTCATGATTGTCTTCGAAGGATGTTTTGCCCTTGTCATCTTCCCTGCTTCACAGGCACCGCATAAATGATCTTTCTTGAACTTGACGCCCTCGATGCCTATGACGTGCTTTTTCTTCGCAAGGGTGTGGAGGTTCCTCATGCCAGCATGCCCAAGCCTTCGATGCCAAAGCCAGCATTCTGAAGCTTTTGCAAGAAGACATACTGCAAGTTGTGGTCCTGCTGAGAAATCTACCACGTACAAATCACCTTTCCGATACCCTTCAAACACTAGAGATTTGTCAGATTCCATTAGCACCAGGCAACAATATTTTCCAAACATTACAATCATATTCAAATCGCAAAGCATTGAGATAGACATTAAGTTGAAGCCAAGGGATTCAACAAGCATGACTTTATCCATGTGTTGATCCTTTGAGATTGCAACTCTACCTAGACCTAATACCTTACTTTTACCAGTGTCAGCAAATGTGATGTGGCTCTTGTCGGATGGACGTAATGTTGAGTCCATAAGAAGGCTTCTTCTGCCAGTCATGTGATTTGTACACCCACTGTCAATAATCCATTCTGAAGATTTTGAAGTCGCTGGTGTCGTACCCTACAGTACAGTTAGGGGGATAGGCTTCACGAAGAGAATTGTGAAGCATAAACATTTGACGAACCAGTGGGTTATGAAAACTTAAATCCAGATTAGGACTAATAGGGAGAGTAGCATGCGATTCAGGAATGAAGTACATATTGATCCCATTCAGGCATTTTATCTTGCGCCCTACAAGATTTTTAAGGTCCCCAGCAATAGCATCAGAAGATTTTGTTTTTCTGCTGGAGACCTTTCCCTGCAAAAGAGAGTTAAGCTTTCTTAACCACCCACATCTTCAAGGGTGGCTTAGAAGCAATAAGTCTAAGTGCAGCATCTGAGAATTTTGGCTTTGAAGCCTTAGCAAACAGTCTAGCAGGTGGACAATAATACTCATAGGAATAAGCAGAATAATTTTTGGTCACATGAACACGGTTCGATGAACCGCTCTCATACTCATGTGCCTGAGTATGGTTTCCCTGCAAAACATTTGTGTTAGTGTGACTCAGGTGAGTCCTCTGTTTGTATGAAGCCATTGGACCGTATGAAGCCTTTGGTCTGAGATTTGTCTTCTTCAAGTGAGGTGTCATGAAGACATTCACAGGAAGATTTTCCAGACACTTTTTGGAAACCCAGATCTTCTTCATAGGCGGTCCATTCCTGCAGTTAGTACCAATGTACCTGGCAAACACTTCACCATTCTGATTCTTAAACAGTTTATAGTTTGCATCAAAGGATTCATCAATGATAATGGGATTAGCACAAGTGAAGCCAGATAAGTTGGATGGATCTGATGAAAGTTCCTTTGCAGCAACCCATGTGGTTTTGGGGTACTGCTCAGGTTTCCAGTAAGAGCCATCTGCATTGATTTTCCTCACAAATCCAACACCCTCTTTCCTAGGGTTTCGATTCAGGATCTGCTTCTTGAGGACATCACATAGTGTCTGATGTCCTTTAAGACTTTTGTACATCCCTGTTTCAAGCAATGTCTTCAACATAGCATTCTCATCAGCAATAGCAGTGGTATCCTCAGCAGAGGGGTTAGTTACCATGTCAACAGTTGAAGATATTGCAACAGCAGTAGAAGTGGAACATTCAGCAACAGAATTAGCATTATCACGCTCAATGCATTTAAGACATGGTGGTTCAAATCCTTCCTGAGCGGGACTGATCTGTTCGGAGCGAAGTGACTTGTTTTCCTTTTGAAGATCTTCATGAGCCACCCTCAATTTCTCAAGTTCTTGCTTCCTTTGAAGATAATCATAGGAAAGCTTTTCATGAGTTGTTGAGAGAGTATCATGACGATCTTCAAGTTCCTAATACTTAACATGAAGGTTTTTTATGTCTTCAATTAAGGATTCAGATCGAGTCATTTCAGCACCCAACAGATCATCGCTTCTGTCTAACAGTTTTTGAATATGTTCCATAGCTTTCTGTTGTTCAGTTGCAATTTTAGCAAGTGTTTTGTAGCTAGGTTTTGAATCACATTCAGAGTCATCGTCACTAGATGTTTCATAGCGAGTAGTGCATGTGTTTACCTTGGCACCGCGTGCCATGAAGCAGTAGGTAGGAGTGGAGTCGTTCTTGTCATTTGCGTTGGTGTCGGTGATGCAGTCATTGTCTTCAGTGTTGAAGATGGACTTGGCGACGTATGCTGTAGCCAGACTCGCAATGCCAGAATCAGACTCCTCCTCAGACTCCACCTCTGCCTCCTCAGATGCGGATTCCTCCTCTGAATCCATCTCCTTTCCAACAAACGCACGTGCCTTGCCAGATGAGCTCTTCTTGTGTGATGAAGACTTTGATGAAGACTTGGAAGAAGACTTTGAGTATTTCTTCTTCTTCTTGTCGTCAGAATCATATTCTGTGCTCTTCTTCTTCCTTCTGTTCTCATTGTCCCACTGTGGACACTCAGAGATGAAGTGTCCAGTTTTCTTGCACTTGTGACATGTTTTCTTCTTGTAGTCATGAGCAGAAGCTTCATCATTCCTTGAGCTTGATCGTGAAGATTTTCTGAAGCCTTTCTTCTTGGTGAATTTTTGGAACTTCTTCACTAGCATTGCAAGTTCTCTTCCAATGTCTTCAGGATCATCAGAACTGCAGTCAGATTCTTCTTCAGATGAGGAGACAGCTTTTGCCTTCAAGGCGCGAGTTCGCCCATAGTTTGGGCTGTAGATATCTCTTTTCTCAGAAAGCTGAAACTCGTGTGTGTTGAGCCTCTCAAGTATGTCAGACGGATCGAGTGTCTTGAAATCAGGACGTTCTTGAATCATCAGGGCCAGGATGTCAAACGAACTATCAAGTGACCTCAGCAGCGTTTTGACGATTTCATGTTTGGTGATTTCAGTGGCGCCGAGAGCTTGAAGCTCATTTGTGATGTCAGTGAGTCTATCAAATGTGTGCTGGACATTCTCATTGTCATTTCGCTTGAAGCGGTTGAAAAGATTGCGAAGGACACTGATTCGTTGATCTCTCTGGGTTGAGATGCCTTCATTGACCTTGGAGAGCCAGTCCCAGACCAGTTTGGATGTCTTCAAGGCACTCACACGGCCATACTGTCCTTTGGTCAGATGACGACAGATGATGTTCTTGGCAGTAGAGTCCAGTTGAACGAATTTCTTGACATCAGCAGCAGTGACACCTTCTCCAGCCTTGGGAACGCCGTTCTCGACGACATACCATAGGTCGACGTCAATGGCTTCAAGATGCATGCGCATCTTATTCTTCCAGTAGGGATATTCAGTTCCATCGAAGACGGGGCACGCAGCGGAGACTTTGATTATCCCTGCAGTCGACATAGCTAAAACTCCAGGTGGTTAAACCGAATCACACAGAACAAGGGAGCACCTAGCTCTGATACCAATTGAAAGTGCGTTATATCGACTAGAGGGGGGGTGAATAGGCGATTTTTATGAAAGTCTTCAAAACTTGGGAGTTATGAAGACAAACAGTGAAGATTATGCCTATTACTATGCAGCGGAAGTTAGATTACACTAGGCCAGCCATGGTCATGTATTCAATAGAGTGAAAGCACAGTGACAAACAGCTTCAGTGTAATAAGGATCAAGTAGGAAGAAGTTATGAAGCCAAACAGATCATGCATTCACGTTGTGAAGACAAATGATAAAGCAAGCACGCAATGACTTCACAATGAGTAATAGCAAGAGAAGGAAGTGAAGATGAAACCAGTGACTCGTTGAAGACAATGATATGTTGGACCAGTTCCAGTTGCTGTGACAACTGTACGTCTGGTTGGAGCGGCTAGGTATTTAAACCTTAGGACACACAGTCCCGGACACCCAGTCCTGAACACATAGTTCAGGACACCAAGTCCTCACCGTAATCTCCTTGAGCTAAGGTCACTTAGTCCTCGCCCAATCACTCTGGTAAGTCTTCAAGGTAGACTCCCAAACCTTCACAGACTTCGTTCACTGGCAATCCACAATGTCTCTTGGATGCTCTGAACGCGACGCCTAACCGTCTGGAGGATTCACAGTCCTCAAGTGTAATAAGTCTTCAGATCACACAGATAAGAAGACTTAAGTGATGCCCAATTTACTCTGGCTCTGGGTGGTTAGGGCTTTTCTCCTCACTAGGAATTTTCTCTCAAAGGCTTCGAGGTGGGTTGCTCTCAAACGACAAAAGCCGTGCACTGAAATCTGAGCAGCCAACCGTTTATGGTTGTGGGGATGGGCTATTTATAGCCACTTGGCAACCCGACCTGATTTGTCCGAAATGACCCTGGGTCACTAAGGAACTGACACGTGTCTCAACGGTCAGATTTCGAACTCTCATGGCAACTTTACTTGGGCTACAAGCAAAGCTAACTTGTCCGGCTCTGGACAAGATTTGCTCTCATTGTCTTCACTCAAAGACATACGTTTTTGATTTTGATTTAGGCATCACTTAAGTCATTCTGACTTGTTCTCCTGGACCCCACTTAACAGTACGGTGGTTCCTATGACTCAACAAAAATAAAAAGAACTACAAAAGATCTAAGTCTTCGAGTTCCATAGGCTTCATAACGTGTCTTCTGTTGTCATAGTCTTCAATGTGAATATCTTCATATACCACCTTTGACTTCAATGTCTTCATTCATTTTTAGGGGTCATCTCTGGTAGTAAACCGAATCAATGAGGGACTTCTACCTGTGTTTTCCTGCAATTCTCACAAACACATTAGTCCCTCAACTAGGTTTGTCGTCAATACTCCAAAACCAACTAGGGGTGGCACTAGATGCACTTACAAGCCTCTTCAACATAACAATCGGCATCCCTTGTCAAAGCTCACACCAAAATAACTGCACGTGTAACCATTCTACCCTTTGATTGATAGACTGAAAATAAGTACACAAAAGATAGGAGCTACTCACATTCAAACTACTGCCACAAGCTCGTTGATGGTCATTGCCCCTTCAACATGTTCACACATAGTGCGTCAAAAAAATAATATTCCTCCAATCAGCCCATACAGAATGCCTCAAATTGGCATGATAAAACAAATCCAGATTGCATTATTCATTGAAATGATAAAAAATGAAAACATCTCAAACCAATATGTATGTAGAACCTGAAATTATATCTTATGTATCAAAACATCTATACAACCCTCCAAAAAGCGAAGGAGGACCATACTGTTGGGGAACGTAGCATAAATTCAAAATTTTCCTACGTGTCACCAAGATCTATCTATGGAGTCATCTAGCAACGAGGGAGGAGTGGATCTACATACCCTTGTAGATCGCGCGTGGAAGCGTTCAAGAGAACGGGGTTGATGGAGTCGTACTCGTCGTGATTCAAATCACCGATGATCCTAGCGCCGAACGGACGACACCTCCGCGTTCAACACACGTACGGAGCAGCCACGTCTCCTCCTTCTTGATCCAGCAAGGGGGGAGGAGAGGTTGATGGAGATCCAACAACACGACGGCGTGGTGGTGGAAGTAGCGGGATTCCAACAGGGCTTCGCCAAGCGCTGCGGGAGGAGGGAGATGTGTCATGGGAGGGAGAGGGAGGCGCCAGGCCTTAGGTATGGTTGCCCTCCCTTCCCCCCACTATATATAGGGCCAAGGGAGAGGGGGAGGGCGCAGCCTTGCCCCTTCCTCCAAGGAAGGGTGCGGCCAAGGGGGGGGAGGAGTCCATCCTCCCCAAGGCACCTCGGAGGTGCCTTCCGCTTTTAGGACTCTCCCTTTTCCTCTACTCTTGGCGCATGGGCCTCTTGGGGATGGTGCCCTTGGCCCATATAGGCCAAGGCGCACCCCCTACAGCCCATGTGGCCCCCCGGGGCAGGTGGCCCCACCCGGTGGACCCCCGGGACCCTTCCGGTGGTCCCGGTACAATACCGGTGACCCCGAAACTTGTCCCGATGGCCGAAATAGCACTTCCTATATATAATTCTTTACCTCCGGACCATTCCGGAACTCCTCGTGACGTCCGGGATCTCATCCGGGACTCCGAACAACTTTCGGGTTACCGCATACTAATATCTCTATAACCCTAGCGTCACCGAACCTTAAGTGTGTAGACCCTACGGGTTCGGGAGACATGCAGACATGACCGAGATGACTCTCCGGTCAATAACCAACAGCGGGATCTGGATACCCATGTTGGCTCCCACATGTTCCACGATGATCTCATCGGATGAACCACGATGTCAAGGACTTAATCAATCCCGTATACAATTCCCTTTGTCTAGCGGTACGATACTTGCCCGAGATTCGATCGTCGGTATCCCGATACCTTGTTCAATCTCGTTACCGGTAAGTCTCTTTACTCGTTCCGTAACACATCATCCCGTGATCAACTCCTTGATCACATTGTGCACATTATGATGATGTCCTACCGAGTGGGCCCAGAGATACCTCTCCGTTTACACGGAGTGACAAATCCCAGTCTCGATTCGTGCCAACCCAACAGACACTTTCGGAGATACCCGTAGTGCACCTTTATAGTCACCCAGTTACGTTGTGACGTTTGGTACACCCAAAGCACTCCTACGGTATCTGGGAGTTGCACAATCTCATGGTCTAAGGAAATGATACTTGACATTAGAAAAGCTTTAGCATACGAACTACATGATCTTGTGCTAGGCTTAGGATTGGGTCTTGTCCATCACATCATTCTCCTAATGATGTGATCCCGTTATCAATGACATCCAATGTCCATGGTCAGGAAACCGTAACCATCTATTGATCAACGAGCTAGTCAACTAGAGGCTTACTAGGGACATGGTGCTGTCTATGTATCCACACATGTATCTGAGTTTCATATCAATACAATTATAGCATGGATAATAAACGATTATCATGAACAAGGAAATATAATAATAACTAATTTATTATTGCCTCTAGGGCATATTTCCAACACATACATAATACAATACTCCTTTCCAGCGCTTTACGTCGCCCGCCTCCCAATGCATCCCTGGTCATCTCCATGGCCTACAGGAGGCGCTTCACCTACAGCAGAATTTCAAGATAGGAATCCCTTCTTCACCTACAGCAAAATTTCGAGATCCCAACACTATCAGGCTAATACAAAGATCCATGAGAAGTGTGAATGCACCAACGTCTCCGGGTATGCATGGACCGTACGGGTAATTGATTTGGGAAACATAGGCGGCGATGCTGGCATGGCCGATGGCACATGATGCATCTATAGTGAGACCGACGGCGGCCAGTAGCACCGTGGCGGCCCAATTCGATAAGCCCGACGGTCGAGTACCTGGAAGGCCAGTAGCCCACGCCCACGACGTTGGCAAAGTAGCTTGGGATGGCATCGGCGGGTCGCTGGTTCACCCGTGTCAGTGACCTCGAGGCGCCGTTGGAGCGAAGGGGAGCATGTTTCCACTGTCGCAGATCTCCCATGCGACATCAATGGTCGATAGCATCGGTCTCTCTCGATGGACCGGATCTTCCCTGTTGCGGTATTCGGGGGAGAGGGGGTAGGCAGTGCCAAACAACGGAGGGAAAGGCTTGACCTGGCAGGTTCTTGAGCGGTTTGATAGTTCTTTTTTTCAAGGATAGTTGAATGCCCTTGCGTTGCTATGGGACATCCAAGATATATATATATATATATATATATATATTGATCAATAACCAGAAGGTTATTAATTCTACTTCACAAACTTCGACAATGCATGCACATTTTAATTTTCAATCAAAAAACAAAGGTAACAAACTCCTATAAAAGTGGATAAAATACAAGAAATCAGTCTAACTGAAAATACCACGTCTACCTTAGAACGTCTATAATATCAATTAAGAAGTCTGCTACAAAACTTACTAACAAGTGGAAAAGGGGCAGCTAGTATCTCTCCAACAAAAAAAATCATACCATATAAAATAGATTGCCTGCAGTCAATAAAACAGTAATAGGGCATCTGAACAAAAAAATACATAGGGAAAATGGAACATGTCGTTTTGAAGATTACATTAATCATGTCAATGTTAACCACAATACTGAAGGTAGGCCATAATGGCCACATGACCATCTGCACTGTACTGATAACGGAACTGTGTGTCTTCATTGCTATCATTATAGATTAACATATTTAATTGTTTCAGCACAAAGGTTCCATAATGTCAGGGTAAATTCAAGAATCTTCCCACGCACTTAATAGACCATGTAATAGCATGTTGAAAACTACACAGGAAAAGCATGGTTCCGAGATACTTAAGTCTTGAGGTTAATCCAGTCTTACCACGAAAATGAAAAGACCATATGATGTCTGGTGCAGCTCCCTATTCATCAGTAGAGAATTCTTCGATTTATTTACATGAAGATTCTTATTGGGCATGGCTGCATCAATCCGAGTATATATATATCTGGATGATTGATTCCACACATGTGGAGCAGATATTGGAGATTATTAAGATTCTAGCTTATTCCAAACTTTATTTATTTTTATCCCAGTTCTAGACTTCTAATGTCTGTGAAATAAGAAAATCTTGACTGGAACACAAAATGGCAACAATAAGAAAAAGTTATCACCGGAGCAATGCAGTTAAGAGTTCCGGATACCTTTCAGAAAGAAGTGACATATATTAGCATATTTTATCAGAACAATTCAATCTGCAAATTAGCAAACATGGACATTCCAGTGCATAGTAGTACGAAAAAAGGTGAAAAACAAGTGAACTGTGACACAATGTAACAGCTGAATCAACAAGGACATGTTAGAATGCGAACATATGGGAGATGAGAATTCCATTAACCTCTTGTTGGACTCTTCAAATCAGATCACTGATGGCGCTTCCAGCAGCGAGGCTTCCCCACGGCAAGGCATCTTTATGGCTATTGTAGCTCTAGAGGATTATGCCATCAGTAGATAATCTACCATGACCTAAGGCTTCTCCATCCGGCCATGGCTGCAGCCGCGTCCACATCGCCGTGGATGCTCCGCCATATCCGCCTGGACGAGCGCAGGCTCTTCATCACCAACCTCTTGTTTAGTCATGATGCCACGGTGGCCACCAGGCGACTTGAAGCCACAAACGACATGCTTGAGCACACATCGCGATGTTGGGGGCCACACCCGACAGCGACACCATGCAACGCGTCATGGCGGCGTTCATGGAGGCGTTGGCGCGGTGCTAGCTCCCGGCATGGGCTGGCCTGTGCAGGGCACTGCTCCTACCCCGTGCGGTGCCCACGCCACCATCGCACCCTATACCATGCAATCAATTTGGCAGATAGAGTGCAAAAATAATGGAACAAAATTTACAGAAAAATGAACAACATGCAAGTAGCAACCTCAAAATACGAGGACTGCTCGTTTTGAAGTTTCAAAAGAGTTGATCTCAGAAAACTTCAATTGAACGCAAGGCCGAGTAGCAATGTACCCGGATCAGCAGCCAGATTTTTAGATGGTGTAGCTCGCTAATCTTCAAATCTAGTCCCCAAGAAGGAAATCAAGAGCAGATCATAAATTTAATATACAGAGCTTCCAGAAATCACACATTCACCTACATCCAAAATGAATCCTCCATCTGCCAAAATCACATGCCTAGTTCTTATAGTGTCCCAAAGGTAGTATGTAAGGCAGTGGAATGGATGATCAAATCATGAAACACAATCTAGTATTTACCAGTGATTCAGTATCCTGCACGTCGGACTGGATCTCAGAGAGCCTCTGCTTCATCTTGTCTGCTTAGATCTCACCATGTAAGACGAAACCAACAACAACGAATAGAAATAGGCATGGGAAGAGAGGGTGGCGATCTTGGCGAAGACCTCGATGACGCAGAGTCGCAGTACTGGCGCTCGTAGCCCTGGAACACCTCGTTGCTTATGATTGCTCCTCTTGATCACCTTTCATGGCATGTATTAAAGATAAATGGTAGCTAACTAGACCTGGCCGCTGCCACCGTCGAGAGGAGGTTGAGTAGTCAGCCGTTTGCGTAGGTGAAAGCTTCTATGTACGTCCTTGATCCATCGCCCGCCATCCAAGATCGACCCATGCACTTGAGACAATACTAGGCGCGCATCGAAGCAAACTTCATGGCTATGTTCCGGATCCACCGCCCCTGTCCTGCTTGACCCATCCACAGGAATCAACACCGGACGCACTGGCTCGTCATTGATGCCGACGAGCTGTTTCATTGCGAGGTCAAGGGGGACCGCGGAAGGGCCGCACTGGTGCATGTGCTATGCGCTACTCGCTAGCGGCGTCAACTGGGAAGGGGCGGCTAGGGTTTGAACAGGGAGGAGGAGACACGGCTTGCATGGATTTTTCGTTGCTTGCGTGCGTGGGTATGAAGGTTTTGTTGGTTCTTTCGCCGGATCACATGGGGGTGGGACCACATAATTAAGAAGAACGAATCACGTTTGGGGTGGAACGTACGCAGGGAAAACCAACAGCGCACGGGAGGGAGGCTCGACGAAGTAAGACGGGAAACGGAACACTGCGTTTCTTTTAGGTATTATTATTATTATTATTAGAGAATTAGAGATTAGAGATAGAGATTAGAGATTATTTGTTTCCTTAAAATCTATTATTTGTTTCCTAAAGCAAATTGCATTAATGAGAGAGATCCGTTGATTTGGCTAAGGTAGGAAAGAATCTATTATTTGTTTGCTAAAGCAAATTGCATTAATGGGAGAGATCCGTTGATTTGGCTAAGGTAGGAAAGAATCTATTATTTGTTTCCTAAAGAAAATTGCATTAATGAGAGAGATCCGTTGATTTGGCTAAGGTAGGAAAGAATCTATTATTTGTTTCCTAAAGCAAATTGCATTAATGGGAGAGATCCCTTGATTTGGCTAAGGTAGGAAAGAATCTATTATTTGTTTTCTAAAGCAAATTGCATTAATGAGAGATATTCGTTGATTTGGCTAAGGTAGGAAAGTTAGATCCGTGATCTTTTGTCATTAGAAAAGTGTTGAAAATAAACCGTACCGGACTACCAACTCCTCCATTAGGTTTTTTTTCGCTGGTTAATTTTCATAGGTTTTTCTTCGCTGGATTGTCTTGGGTGCGATTGGAGGTTAGTCCCTGGAGTGCGTGGGGCGGGTGGGGGCTTCGGTACACGGTTTTTTCGGTTCGTGACTGCTCAATGTGAGGTGGGACGAGGTACCAAAAAATCCATGGGAGGTGGGACGAAAAAAACATGGAAGCGAGACTACCAACTGCTCCATTAGGAGTAGAGATTATGTGGGTCTAATTGGAGTAGGCAATCAACATGTATGGTTGCTTTTTTGTCTTTTTTAAAGATCTCAAATCAAATATTTATTCTATTTACTTATATAACCTGGTTAATGATAAGAAAATGTTTATGTTTTAAAAAGTGTTTAGTATTACACATAACATGCAGCTAGAAAAATGTTTCCTATTTTTAAAAATCATGCACTTGATGTCAAAACTGCATTTACATATGAAAATATATTTGTGTAATTTAAAGGAATGTTCATATATTTTGTAACACATGTAATTAATAAAATGTTCACACAATTTTCAAAAAGTGGTACCCTATTTTCTAGTATAACTAGCAAAAGGGCATGTGCGTTGCAACGGGAAAAAAAATCATAATCTTCAATGATCATGATTACATTTTGTTGCATCACCAAGATACACTATCACTCTCAATTTTGTATCGGCGGTTTATTATGCACTCGTCTTAACCGGCATCAGCAATGCCTGAAGACAATTTATTTTCATTTGTTTTCTAGTTTTTACGTCTTAATGGCCAGTCGGTATGGTTTCATGAGGGAGACAAACAGAGCTAAATCCAGCATGCTAACTTAGTTTCTGTATCAATACTGTCACATATGTAGCATGTGACATGCTTTCACTGTTCTGATGTTTCTCCTATCCTCAAGTTTTTTAGTAAATTTTATTTGTACTGATAAACCCAGCAGTCATAAAAAAACTGAAAGATTGAAAGGCACGTATAAAGATGATCTTATAAAACTTGTTCAAAGTTTTTCTCATGACATCATTTTCTCTTAACTCGGTAAAATACGTTTCCAGTTGTACACATATGGTGCCAGCAGTGTGAATACTTTAAAACGGAATGATAAAATCACAAGTGCTGCTACATTTAATCCTACAAAAACAATTTAAGACATGTTTGTACTGAATATGTTAGATGTCAATACCAAGAGCATACCAATTTATTAAGAAGGGTGGTGAATAGTGAGCAGAACACGCTAGAAAGACAAAGCCTTTAAGATGTCCCTTTGAACATGAAATGCGGATCGTTTGTATTTACTGAGTAGGTTCTGCTCCTACCATTTACCTAAAAAATGATTCAAGTTCCCCAATTGCATATAATTTTTATAAGTAAAGATGTCAGATGTTAAATTGCTCACAGGGAATACAAATCTGCATCTCAAGCTCAAAAGTGCGGCACACAAGATTTCGTTCACTCATAGCCACACATTTTTTTACAGAATTCATACAACAATTGGTCGAATGCCACTCTAATTTAACGAGGCATTATCAAACACAATCATAAGCACAGAACAAACTCACCTACATCTATCTCTCTGAACCAGCAAAGACATCCAAAATCCCACAACAATTCCACCATATTGCCCAATGCCATGCAGCAGCCATAAAATCCCAGTCACACATATGCAGATCCTCAATTGTAATTAGCGTTCATGATCCAGGGGTCAATGGAGAAACATCCCTGTCACATACTTCCTGAGTAGTCATTAGAGTAAATCAGTAAATCTCTTTGAATTAATTGCATACATACCTGGCCTTCATCTCTGATTGATGCGCAGGATGCACCTTGGATGTGTCCAGGACCACCACATCCTCGCTCTTCACCTCTGGTCCACGGACGGACTCAATGCCAAGGAGTCCGCGCTGCTCCGCTCCATCGTGGTCACGCGCGCGCCCAGCAGGCTGCATGTGTTCGGCCTCTCGCTGCAGCTCCTCGCGCTCGCGGTGGTCAACTACGGGCAGGGCGCTGCCACCACCTTCGTCACCGACAGTACCGAGGACGCGCGGGGTGTGCTTGTTGGGCGTGGCCCCAATAGCTCGGCGGCCGTCCATGTTTCAAGGTACCCCGACCCAGCCGGGGAGGCGTGGGCGGTGCTGCGGCACGCGAGGTCGAGCCCGGTGTGCCGGCGCCCTACGGGGATGGTGCGCAAGTTGGGCCGTCGGCAGGCGCTGACCTCCTTGCCGCGGGAGGTGCTCGACGCGACATGGGGCGTGGTCGTCGTCGACGGGCCGAGCGGGGCAGGTCCCGGGGAGCTGGGGAGGATGGGCGCCATATACACCATGGCCATGCGCGCGACGGGGGCGAAGCGGTGGACGTGGCAGTGCACGAGATGAACCGGACGATTAGTACCACCTCGTTTATATTACGATTTTGTCTATACAAATCATAAAAGCGTATTATGACATGAGAAGAAAGCGCACTGTGACGGTGAACCTACGGAGTCAATCCGTACTTTATTATTAGGGATAGATATATAATGTAATTTTAAAAGTTAAAACTGATCACATACTTTACAAAATGTTTGTGTATTCATTAAAAAATGCTTATATTATAAAAAGGACAACAGAAAAATAGAAAGGAAAACAAAAGGCAAAGGTAGAAAAGGGGAGACAACCAGATAAATACATCAAAAATAGGACACGAAACTAATGTAGCACATGGACAACTACATCCGTCAAACAAAATCTCATATAAAAAAACAAAATAAAATCACATCCCCAAGAAAACACGCAAACTCTCTAACCCACTCTAGCTCGCCCAATAGGTGATTCCTAAGAGCATCTCCATACCTTTTCCTAAAATTCTTTAATCCTTCAAAAATATCGTTAGAGAATTAAGCCGTAGCTAGCCTCCCCTCACCTATAATCCCTCAAAAGTTCAAGGAGAACCTCCTCAAACCCACTTTCCCTACTCAATAGAAGTAGAAAACCAGCAATCTCCTCAGACTTTCCCTTCTCTGCCGGCATGATGGTCGCTTGCTATGATATTCCTAATTTTTAAGTAAAAAAACAGGATACTGCATTAAGCAAACTGGTATAATATTGATAATATATTATTTTTTATCTCCAGCTCTTCATCGAGGCAACTATAAGCAACTATGTTTTTACCATTAGTGACAATAACATAGTGAACGTCTTTTTATCTTTCTGTCACTTAGATAGGCTACTCGCAAATTTAAACCCAGCTGGCACAACTCCCTCTTGTAGATCATTCATGTCAAAATGGCCAATGCAAAGAGTAATAAATCAGAGAGCATATATGCCCATATCATGCAAAACGAACTCGTATGAATTCAAAATAAACCAAATATAAATCGGGTCATAAAGTGACATTTAATTAAACCATAACAAACCCACCATTTATAATATCAGATGGATTACAATCATGTTAGACTTCTGATGTGGTCATTCTATTGAAGAACAAAGAAGAGATGATGACATCTAGCTAGTGTTATGAACTCATAGTCCAAGGAGGACTACTTACACATGGACATGATGACAAACAAGGTTGATGAGGATAGCTCCAACGATGATTTCCCCCTCCTATAGTGTATAGAAAAATTCCTCCTGATTGGATCATCGTGGAATAGGAGGTGGCATCGGCGTAAAATATCCTCGATAAATAATTTATGGGTTAGGAGTTTATAAAGGCATGGGTGTTGAAGTGAAAAGGAGTTCCATGGGGGCCATGCGCCCCCTCCTCACACCCTAGCCCCAGGCCGCTAGCTAGGGACCAGGGAGCTCCCCCTAGTGACCCCAAATGCCTCTGGCTTTGTCTTGATCTAGATTCCCGCGACATATTTGTTTCTAATTTTTTCCTGTGTTTGTGGTGTTTTTATAGAAAGTACAAAAACATGCAAAAAACAACAACGCACACTGGTCGATATAAAATTGTGAAAAAATTATGCAATAATGATTTAAAAGTAGCATGAATATATAATAAATTATATATCAATATTAGAATCATTACATTTTATGGCTCTCCATATGATGGGGGCAAAGAAGAGTTTATTTGCAAACTTCATGCTGTTGTGCTAGAAGAAGGACAATAGTAGTGGTGTAGTGGATCACAAGTGGTGTGATAAGTTTAACTGTTGGGTTGAAATTTGGAGCCTGCTAGATATTAAAATGTCTAATAGACAATACACTTGGGCTAATAATCAGAGTGACTTGATCGTGTCTACTATGGATATGCTCTTTTGTAATACTGAATTAGATGGAATTTTCCCTTGTCTTCATCCATACCTCTACCTAAGATTGGTACTGATCCCACTCCTATCATTTGGGATTATAGAGTTTGAACTAATCCTAGACCTGATACCTATATATTTGAAAAATGGTGGCTATTGAGGGTGGATTTTAAACCTCTGATTGAGAAAAATTGAATAAACATGATATATGGCAGGCCAAACTTACAAAAAATTACGAAGGTCACTAAAGCATGGAGTAAAAACATAGAGGTTGATATTACGAAACTTAAGAAATGTTTGATGGAAGAGCATGATAAATTTGAGGTCAAATACAAAACTGCTGAACTCTACTAGAGAATAAGCTAGACTTAAACAATTCCATGTAAAAAATACAAAGGATTTGGCTCAAGTAAGAAGTTAAAACAAAGCATAGATCTAGGGATAGAGACGTAAAAGGAGATAGGAATACATCATATTTTTAATGTTGTAGCTAATGAAAGGAGGAGGAGAACTTCTATTCACCAACCAGAGTGCCATATTAGAGTAGTGACAAACACAATTGATATGCCATATGTGGCCAAGTCTTCCATAAGTTTTATTCTATGTTTAAAAAGAAATAGTTTTGATCTTAACCATGATTTCCTCGGTAATGAAAGAGGAAGTGTCTCAAGAAGAAAATGTTCTCCTTCGGGCTGCTTTGTCAGAACAACAAGTCAAAAAGGTTGCTTTGAATCCTATACTGATGGAACTCCTGGACCTGATGGTCTGTTCTTTTTTTACCAGCACTTTTGGGATTCAATTATAACTGACATTATTTGCTTTTCTCAGACTTCCATAAAGGAAAAATGGACATCTATGGGCTAAATTATTTTTCATTACTCTGATCCCAAAATAGGTATATGTTGTTAATATGAAGAAATTTTGACCTATTAGTCCGCTTAACTACATCTTTAAAATCTTTACTAAGGTTTCGAATAATAAGCTTGCTCTCATTCTTCATAGACTGATAGCTGGTAACCAAACTACTTTATTTAAAGGTAGGTATATCATTGTGAGTGTAGTGACTACTCATGAGGTGCGACACTCTATTCATTGTAGTCATGGAACTAGTTTAGTTTTCAATCTTGACTATGAGAAAGGTTTTGAAAGGAAAACCTAGAATTTTTTGTTGATCTAATATAAAAGGGCTATTATCCCCAAATGGATGATATGGATCCACTAGATATTACTCACGGAGGGTGTGTGGTTGTCAAGCCAAATTTTCATTTCGGCCAGTTTTTTATGACTGTCAAAGAACTGAGACAAAGGGACCCCTCTCTATTTTTGTTTAACTTAGTGGTACATGTTTTGACCAAGATGCTTAGCAAAGCTACATTTCTGAGTTGGTCATGTGCCAGTGTCCCTCTATATGACCCCTCTTGTGTCTGTGCCTACAATATGGAGATAACACCATCATATTTCTTGAAAATAATGTAGCTACAGTGGACACATAAAATGGGTCTTGCCCTATTTTGAGAAGGTATCTGTCATGAGAATCAATTATTCCAAAAGTGAAATAGTGCTAATTGGTACGAATCATGAGGATACATCCCTTTTTGCTAGTGTTTCTGGTTGCCATGTTGGAAATTTTCCCATTAAATAGCAAGCTATCCCACTTTATTATGATAAGTTTAGGAGAGTGGATGTCCAATTCTAATTGGTAAGGTCTGGAATAGAATAGCTGGGTGGAGGGGAAAACTTCTCTCTTACAGGGGGAATGATCCCCATCAAAGCTTGTTTACCTAGTATCCCTATATATCTGCTATCCTTTTTGAAATTCTCTAAGTGGACTTCAGATTTAGTTCATACCAAAATGGCTCACTTCTTATGGAATTACTTTAAGGGGCATAAAAAACTCCACTTAGCTAACCTGGGGATGATTTGCATGAAAAGGGGATTTGGTGGGCTTGGCATACCAAACTTAGAAAATATATTAACATGTGCTTACTAGGATCTTGGCTCAAAAGGAATAATCAGGAGGATGGAAAACTCCGGAAGCAATTTTTAGATAGCAAATATAACACTAGCTCTCCTAATATACTCACTTGCTCCTCCCTCAACACCTCTGTCTTTTGGTAAGGGGTTTGAGCTGTCGCCAAAGCCATTAAATTTGGTTTCAGATGGGCGGTAGGTGATGGATAGAAAGTGAGATTCTGTGAAGATAGCTAGTTTGGTACTTCCGCTCTAGTTGATCAGTTTTTGGGATGTTTACCATCTCTCCAATGAGAGGAAGACCGTGTTATTCCAAAAGTTTGGGATGGGCACATCTGAATCTGACATTCAGAACAATTTTATCCATCCCTATGATGTATAAATGGTATGAATTAGAACAAACTGCAAACAACATTGTCAAAAATAAGACATTGAAATCTAACAAATAGATAGTAAAGGTCAGTATTCAACTAGTTCCCTTTATAGTATCATTAATTTGAGAGGGGTTATGCATGTATATATAACTGTCGTGTGGAAGATTTGTGTCCCACCTAACACTACTACAGGATGTTGCTAACGTGACACTACGATCAGAGACTCTTCGACGAAGCTGTGTGCGATGCCATAATCACAGACGGTGCTGTAAAAAACCCATCAAAAAGGTGCAAAACATTTGCGATGGAGGATACATCAAACACGGTTCAGATTTTCGTTGCGTGTGTGATATAGGGCATACAATTCAACTCAATTAACTATTTGCGATGAGGAGGAACAAAGAAACGGGCAGCCAGATGAAGGTGTGTGCAATATACAGCATACGGTTCACTCGGATGAACTGTTTGTGATTAGGCAACACAAAAGAAACGGGCAGCCAGATGAAGGTGTGTGCGATATACGGCATGCTGTTCACTTGAATGAACTGTTTGCGTTTAGACAAGAGAACAGAAACAATTCAATATAGAAAGATGTGTGTGATACGCGGCAAACAGGTCTGTAATCAGAAATGTGTGCGAATACCGATAATAACAGAAACGGTTCCCTAGTGTGGTCCATGTTCATCTAATCATCATCTCCTTCTTGTGCTAGCTCGATGTTCCTTCTATGCTAAGTTTCCATTAATTGATGGAGTTTTATGCACATGCCACCATTTCCCGCCATTTCCTCACCTGTTTCCCGCCACCCAGCGATATTATGCATAGGCGGCGCGCGGCGCACGGAGGCGACAAGCGCAGCCTGTAGCACATCCACCTTTTCCAAGCATGCCAACCCACCAAAGCGTCGCCTCTGCCATCAACCTCGTCGACGAGGAAAACGAGCAGGCGCCACGGTCCGTCGAGGCCGAGGCGCTCCCCAGCAACGCGATGGACGACGCCATGATGCGCGTCATCGCCAGGGTTGAGCAGACCTTTGGCACATGGCGCTTGAGCGCCGCGGATCAAGATAGGCATGTTAGCGCCGATAGGCTGCAGCTCGCCGCACAACATGATCGATGGCGCGCTGCAGAGGAAGCTAGGAGCGTCCGTGACGATAGGCTGCGGCTCGACGCACGGCGAGACCGTTGGAGCGCCGCAGAGCGAGAGGCGCGGCGCGCCGCACAGCAAGAGCGGATCCATCGGCGCTTGCCTGCTGTTAACACGGCGTCGCAGCTGGGTACACGTCCGGTCAGTATCCCCATTCCTCGCCAGGAGTGGGCAGAGGCCCTCAGCGTTGTACTTGCACCAGAGGCCGGCCACGCCGTACTTGCACCGGACACCCGCCGCGCCGTTCGCATGGGTGCCGCCGTTCGCCTAGTCCGCGGCCCGCTGGATGCCAACGCGCTGGTCCGTAGGCTCGACCGCCTCCTTGGCCCAGGTGTCCACCTGGGCGTAGTAGAGGAACATGGCTGTCACATTCTCGAGCTGGTGATATTCGACGAAATAGCCAACTTGGAGCTCGAGATCACGCTCCAGATGTACTATGAGCGTGTCGACCGCTTGGACGAATGCCTGCACGAATTCAAACAGAGCCAAGAGCTACCATAGGCAAGGGCTGCTGGTCATGGTCTCATGGGCGCATTTTATTTTGAAAAGTCATTTCGACGTGGATAGCTATGTATTCACAACAATCATAGTATTGCTCTGTTTCAATGTGTGTACTCTGTTTTCCTTTCTTATATGTTCTGTTTCAATGTGTGTATATATGCTTTCCATTCTGTATATGTGGATGATAACAACTAGATTCAAATTAGTATACAAAAACAGATAGAAAATGGAA
This sequence comes from Triticum urartu, assembly GCF_003073215.2. Taxonomy (NCBI): domain Eukaryota; kingdom Viridiplantae; phylum Streptophyta; class Magnoliopsida; order Poales; family Poaceae; genus Triticum; species Triticum urartu. The sequence goes on along the minus strand of NC_053023.1, from coordinate 536,701,302 downwards.
TATATATATATATATATGATAACCCACAAGTATAGGGGATTGCAACAGTTTTTGAGGGTAGAATATTCAACCCAAATTTATTGATTCGACACAAGGGGAGCCAAAAATATTCTCAAGTATTAGGAGCTGAGTTGTCAATTCAATCACACCTAGAAACTTAACATCTGCAGCAAAGTGTTTAGTAACAAAGTAATATGATAATAGTAGTAATGGTAGCAAAAGTAATATTTTGGGTTTTATAGTGATTGTAATAATAGCAATGGAAAAGTAAATAAGCGAAGCACAATATATGAAAAGCTCGTAGGCAATGGATCAGTGATGGATAATTATGTCGGATGCGATTAATCATGCAACAGTTATAATATAGGGTGACACAGAACTAGCTCCAGTTCATCAATGTAATGTACGCATGTATTCCGAATATAGTCATACGTGCTTATGGAAAAGAACTTGCATGACATCTTTTGTCCTACCCTCCCGTGGCAGCGGGGTCCTATTGGAAACTATGGGATATTAAGGCCTCCTTTTAATAGAGTACCGGACCAAAGCATTAACACATAGTGAATATATGAACTCCTCAAACTACGGTCATCACCGGTAAGTATCCCGATTATTGTCACTTCGGGGTTAACGGATCATAACACATAATAAGTGACTATAGACTTGCAAGATAGGATCAAGAACTCACATATATTCATGAAAACATAATAGGTTCAGATCTGAAATAATGGCACTCGGGCCCTAGTGACAAGCATTAAGCATAGCAAAGTCATAGCAACATCAATCTCATAACATAGTGGATACTAGGGATCAAACCCTAACAAAACTAACTCGTTTACATGATAAATCTCATCCAACCCATCACCGTCCAGCAAGCCTACGATGGAATTACTCACGCACGGCGGTGAGCATCAGGAAATTGGTGATGGAGGAAGGTTGATGATGATGATGATGGCGATGGATTCCCCTCTCCGGAGCCCCAACGGACTCCAGATCAGCCCTCCCGAGAGAGTTTAGGGCTTGGCAGCGGCTCCGTATCGTAAAACGCGATGAATCCGTCTCTCTTTTTTTTCTCCCCGAAAGTGAATATATGGAGTCAAGATGGACGTCGGTGGATCATCAGGGGGCCCACGAGTCAGGGGGGCGCGCCCAGGGGGGTAGGCGCGCCCCCCACCCTCATGGACAGGGTGTGGGGCCCCTGACGTGGATTCTTCTTCCAGTATTTTTTACATCTTCCAAAAATAATCTCCATTTATTTTCAGGTCATTCCGAGAACTTTTATTTCTGCACAAAAATAACACCATGGCAATTCTGGTGAAAACATCATCAGTCCGGGTTAGTTCCATTCAAATTATGCAAGTTAGAGTCCAAAACAAGGGCAAAAGTGTTTGGAAAAGTAGATATGACGGAGACGTATCAACTCCCACAAGGTTAAACCTTTGCTTATCCTCAAGCAATTCAGTTGATAAACTGAAAGTGATAAAGAAAAACTTTTACAAACTCTGTTTGCTCTTATTGTTGTAAATATGTAAAGCCAGCATTCAAGTTTTCAGCAAAGATTATGAACTAAACACATTCGCAATAACATTTAGGTCTCATGTTTACTCATATCAATGGCATAATCAACTAGCGAGCAATAATAATAAATCTCGGATGACAACAGTTTCTCAAAACGATCATAATATGATATAACAAGATGGTATCTCGCTAGCCCTTTCTGAGACCGCAAAACATAAATGCAGAGCACCTTTAAGGATCAAGGACTGACTAGACATTGTAATTCATGGTAAAAGAGATCCAGTCAAGTCATACTCAATGTAAACTAACGATAATACATGCAAATGACAGCGGTGCTCTCCAATTGGTGCTTTTTAATAAGAGGATGATGACTCAACAAAAAGTAAATAGATAGGCCCTTCGCAGAGGGAAGCAGGGATTTGTAGAGGTGCCAGAGCTCGATTTTAAAATAGAGATTAATAATATTTTGAGTGGTATATTTTCATTGTCAACATCACAACTGAGAGATCTCGACATCTTCCATGCTACACACATTATAGGCGGTTCCCAAGCAGAATGGTAAAGTTTATACTCCCCCACCACCAACAAGCATCAATCCATGGCTTGCCCGAAACAACGGGTGCCTCCAACTAACAACAATCCTGGGGGAGTTTTGTTTGCAATTATTTTGATTTGATTTGAGCATGGGACTGGGCATCCCGGTGACCAGCCATTTTCTCGTGAGTGAGGAGCGGAGTCCACTCCTCTTGAGAATAACCCGCCTAGCATGGAAGATACAGACAGCCCTAGTTGATACATGAGCTATTCAAGCATACAAAACAGAATGTTAATTTGAAGGTTTAGAGTTTGGCACATACAAATTTACTTGGAACGGTAGGTAGATACCGTATATAGGAAGGTATGGAGGACTCATATGGAATAACTTTGGGGTTTATGGAGTTGGATGCACAACCAGTATTCCCGCTTAGTACAAGTGAAGGCTAGAAAGAGACTGGGAAGCGACTAGCTAGAGAGCGACAACAGTCATGAACATGCATTAAAATTAATCAACACCGAATGCAAGCATGAGTAGGATATAATTCACCATGAACATAAATATCGTAGAGGCTTGTAACACCCACAATGCGGCTATATCTCCCACGTGTCGGAGCACGACTTAGAGGCATAACCGCATGGTAGGCATGTCGCAAGAGGGGTAATCTTTACACATCCCATGTACTGAATAAGAAAGGGATAAAGAGTTGGCTTACGATCGCCACTTCACACAATACATAAAATATCATACATCATCCAGAATACAATCAAGGTCCGACTACGGAACCAAAATAAAGAAAGACAACCCCAAATGCTAGATCCCCGATCGCCCCAACTGGGCTCCTCTACTGATCAATAGGAAACGAAACAACACAACGAACAAGATCTCCATCGAGCTCCCACTTGAGCCCGATTGCGTCACCTGCACTGGCATCATCGGCATCTGCAACTGTTTGGAAGTATCTGTGAGCCACGAGGACTCAGCAATCTCACACCCGTGAGATCAAGACTATTTAAACTTATGGGTAGGAAAAGGTAGTGAGGTAGAGCTGCAGCAAGCACTAGCATATATGGTGGCTAACTTACGCAAAAGAGAGAGAGAAGAGAAGCAATGCACGGTCGTGAACTAGAAGTGATCCCGAAACTACTTACATTCAAGCATAACACAAGAACCATGTTCACTTCCTGGACTCCGCCGGAAAGAGACCATCACGGCTACACACGCGGTTGATTCATTTTAATTAAGTTAAGTGTCAAGTTCTCTACAACCGGATATTAACAAATTCCCATCTGCCCATAACCGCGGGCACGGCTTTCGAAAGTTCAAAACCCAGCAGGGGTGTCCCAACTTAGCCCATCACAAGCTCTCACGGTCAACGAGGGATATTCCTTCTCCCAGGAAGACCCGATCAGACTCGGAATCCCGGTTACAAGACATTTCGACAATGGTAAAACAAGACCAGTAAGACCGCCCGATGCGCCGACATCCCGATAGGAGCTGCACATATCTCGTTCTCAGGGCAACACCGGATGAACATTACATACAACTAAAACCAACCCTCAAGTTTCCCCAAGGTGGCGCTGCAAGTGGCTCTGTTTCGAACCAACACTTAGAGAAGCACTGGCCCAGGGGGGGGGGGTTAAAATAAAGATGACCCTCGGGAGCACGAATCCCAAGGGAAAAGTAGGTGGTGGTGAGGCAAATGGTAAAACCAAGGTTGGGCCTTGCTGGAGGTGTTTTATTCAAAGCGAACTATCAAGGGGTCCCCATAACACCCAACCGTGTAAGGAACGCAAAATCAAGGAACATAACATCGGTATGACGGAAACTAGGGCGGCAAGAGTGGAACAAAACACCAGGCATAAGGCCGAGCCTTCCACCCTTTACCAAGTATATAGATGCATTAATATAAATAAGAGATATAATAATGATACCCCAACAATATCCATGTCCCAACATGGAACAAACTTCATCTTCACCTGCAACTAGCAACGCTATAAGAGGGGTTGAGCAAAAGCGGTAACATAGCCAAACAACGGTTTGCTAGGAAAGGTGGGTTAGAGGCTTGACATGGCAATATGGGAGGCATGTTATAGCAAGTGGTAGGTATTGTGATGTCTACTACACAACCTTCTTCTTGTAGACGTTGTTGGGCCTCCAAGTGCAGAGGTTTGTAGGACAGTAGCAAATTTCCCTCAAGTGGATGACCTAAGGTTTATCAATCCGTAGGAGGCGTAGGATGAAGATGGTCTCTCTCAAGCAACCCTGCAACCAAATAACAAAGAGTCTCTTATGTCCCCAACACACCCAATACAATGGTAAATTGTATAGGTGCACTAGTTCGGCGAAGAGATGGTGATACAAGTGCAATATGGATGGTAGATAAAGGTATCTGTAATCTGAAAATATAAAAAAAAACAAGGTAACAAGTGATAAAGTGAGCGTAAACGGTATTACAATGCTAGGAAACAAGGCCTAGGGTTCATACTTTCTCTAGTGTAAGTCCTCTCAACAATACTAACATAATTGGATCATAAAACTATCCCTCAACATGCAACAAAGAGTCACTCCAAAGTCACTAATAGCGGAGAACGAACGAAGAGATTATGGTAGGGTACGAAACCACCTCAAAGTTATTCTTTCCAATCAATCCGTTGGGCTATTCCTATAAGTGTCACAAACAGCCCTAGAGTTCGTACTAGAATAACACCTTAAGATACAAATCAACCAAAACCCTAATGTCACCTAGATACTCCAATGTCACCTCAAGTATCCGTGGGCATGATTATATGATATGCATCACACAATCTCAGATTCATCTATTCAACCAACACAAAGGACCTCAAAGAGTGCCCCAAAGTTTCTACCGCAGAATCACGACGAAAACGTGTGCCAACCCCTATGCATAGCTTCATGGGCGGAACCCGCAAGTTGATCACCAAAACATACATCAAGTGAATCACGTGATATCCCATTGTCACCATAGATATCCACGGCAAGACATACATCAAGTGTTCTCAAATCTTTAAAGACTCAATCCGATAAGATTACTTCAAGGGGAAAACTCAATTCATTACAAGAGAGTAGAGGGGGGAAGAAACATCATAGGATCCAAATATAATAGCAAAGCTCGTGATACATCATGATCGTATCACCTCAAGAACACGAGAGAGAGAGAGAGAGATCAAACACATAGCTACTGGTACATACCCTCAGCCCCGAGGGAGAACTACTCCCTCCTCGTCATGGAGAGCACCGGGATGATGAAGATGGCCACCGGAGAAGGATTCCCCCTCCAACAGGGTGCCGGAACGGGTCTAGATTGGTTTTCGGTTGCTACGGAGGCTTCTGGTGGCGGAACTCCCGATCTATTCTCCATTCTGGAAGTTTTAGGGTATATTGAGTTATATAGGCAGAAGAAGCACGTTAGGGGAGCCACGAGGGCCCCACGAGGCAGGGGGGCGCACCCCAGGGGGGTGGGCGCGCCCCTACCCTCGTGAGCTCCTCCTTCCTTCCTTGACGTGGGGTCCAAGTCCATAGGGTGGCTTTTGTTCCAAAAATAACTTCTCTAGTTGATTTCGTTCCGTTTCGACTCCGTCTGATATTCCTTTTCTTCAAAACACTGAAATAGGCATAAAACAGCAAATCTGGGATGGGCCTCCGGTTAATAGGTTAGTCCCAAAAATAATATAAAAGTGGATAATAAAGCCCAATAATGCCCAAAACAGTAGATAATATAGCATGGAGCAATCAAAAATTATAGATACGTTGGAGACGTATCAAGCATCCCCAAGCTTAATTCATGCTCGTCCTCGAGTAGGTAAATGATAAAAAAGATAATTTTTGATGTGGAATGCTAGTTGGCATAATTACAATGTAATTCTTCTTACTTGTGATATGAATATTTAGATCCGAAAGATTCAAGACAAAAGTTCATATTGACATAAAAATAATAATACTTCAAGCATACTAACTAAGCAATTATGTCTCTTCAAAATAACACGGCCAAAGAAAGTTATCCCTACAAAATCATATAGTCCGGCTATGCTCCATCTTCACCACACAACATATTTAAATCATGCACAACCCCGATGACAAGCCAAGCAATTGTTTCATACTTTTTATGTTCTCAAACTTTTTCAATCTTCACGCAATACATGAGCGTGAGCCATGGACATAGCACTATAGGTGAAATAGAATGGTGGTTGTGGAGAATACAAAAAGGGAGAAGGTAGTCTCACATCAACTAGGCGTATCAACGGGCTATGGAGATGCCCATCAATAGATATCAATGTGAGTGAGTAGGGATTGCCATGCAACGGATGCACTAGAGCTATAAATGTATGAAAGCTCAACAAAAGAAACTAGTGGGGTGTGCATCCAACTTGCTTGCTCATGAAGACCTAGGGAATTTTGAGGAAGCCCATCATTGGAATATACAAGCCAAGTTCTAAAATGAAAAATTCCCACTAGTATATGAAAGTGACAACATATGAGACTCTCTATATGAAGAACATGGTGCTACTTTGAAGCATAATATATGAGTCTCGCTATATCATGGTGCTACTTTGAAGCACAAGTGTGGTAAAAGGATAGTAGCATTGCCCATTTTTATTTTCTCTTTATTTATTTTATATTTTTGGGCCTTTTTTATGGCCTCTTTTCTCTTTTTTTATTTGGGCTTCTTTGACCTCTTTTATTTATTTATTTATTTTTTTCCAGAGTCTCATCCCGACTTATGGGGGAATCATAGTCTCCTTCATCCTTTCCTCACTGGGACAATGCTCTAATAATGATGATCATCACACTTTTATTTTTCTTACAACTCAAGAATTACAACTCGATACTTAGAACAAGATATGACTCTATATGAATGCCTCCGACGGTGTACCGGGATATGCAATGAATCAAGAGTGACAAGTATGAAAGAATTGTGAACTGTGGCTTTGCCACAAATACTATGTCAACTACATGATCATGCAAAGCAATATGACAATGATGAAGCGTGTCATAATAAATGGACGGTGGAAAGTTGCATGGCAATATATCTCGGAATGGCTATGGAAATGCCATAATAGGTAGGTATGGTGGCTGTTTTGAGGAAGGTATATGGTGGGTTTATGGTACCGGCGAAAGTTGCGCGGTACTAGAGAGGCTAGCAAAGGTGGAAGGGTGAGAGTGCGTATAATCCATGGACTCAACATTAGTCATAAAGAACTCACATACTTATTGCAAAAATCTATTAGTTATCGAAACAAAGTACTACGCGCATGCTCCTAGGGGGATAGATTGGTAGGAAAAGACCATCGCTCGTCCCCGACCGCCACTCATAAGGAAGACAATCAATAAATAAATCATGCTCCGACTTCATCACATAATGGTTCACCATACGCACATGCTACGGGAATCACAAACTTCAAGACAAGTATTTCTCAAATTCACAACTACTCAACTAGCATGACTCTAATATTACCATCTCCATATCTCAAAACAATTATCAAGTATCAAACTTCACTTAGTATTCAACACACTCATAAGAGAATTTTATTATTCTTGAATACCTAGCATATTAGGATTTTAAGCAAATTACCATGCTATTTAAGACTCTCAAAATAATCTAAGTGAAGCATGAGAGTTCATCTATTTCTTCAAAATAAAACTACCACCATGCTCTAAAAGGTATAAGTGAAGCACTAGAGCAAATGACAAACTACTCCGAAAGATATAAGTGAAGATCAATGAGTAGTCGAATAATTATGCAACTATGTGAAGACTCTCTAACATTTAATAATTTCAGATCTTGGTATTCTATTCAAACAGCAAGCAAAACAAAATAAAATGACATTCTAAGAATGGCAAACATCATGTGAAGAAGCAAAAACTTAGGGTCAACCGATACTAACCGATAGTTGTTGAAGAAGAAAGGTGGGATGCCAACCGGGGCATCCCCAAGCTTAGATGCTTGAGACTTCTTGAAATATTATCTTGGGGTGCCTTGGGCATCCCCAAGCTTGAGCTTTTGTGTCTCCTTAATTCCTCTAATATCACGGTCTCCCTAAATCTCAAAAGCTTCATCCACACAAAACTCAACAAGGACTCGTGAGATAAGTTAGTATAAACCATTGTCAAAACCTTATCATACTCTACTGTAGAAAATCACTAAAATTATTATTCAACATTGCATACTAAATTCCTCTGCATATTTAATAGTCCTATCCTCAAATAGAATCATTAAAGAAGCAAACATATGCAAACAATGCAAACATAACAGCAATCTGCCTAAACAGGACAGTCTGTAAAGAATGCTGCAACATCCATACTTCCCTAGCTCCAAAAATTATGAAAGAAAATTTCCACTGTAGTAAATTTATCAGAGCTTAATATTCAAAAGGTTTCAACATTTTATCACATTCTGACTTTTCTAGGGAATTATTGCAACAGCGGTAAACTTTCTGTTTTCAAACAGCAACATGTATACTTGTAACATAGGCATAGTAAAGGCTATCAATGACACTTTTATTGAAATAAAAGATGCAAAAAATTGTTATGAATAACAGCAATAAAATCCTAACAAAATAAATTGACGCTCCAAGCAAAACACATATCATGTGGTAAATAAAAATATAGCTCCAATAAAGTTACCGATGAACGAAGACGAAAGAGGGGATGCCTTCAGGGGCATCCCCAAGCTTAGGCTCTTGGCTATCCTTGAATATTACCTTGGGGTGCCTTGGGCATCC
>NC_053023.1:536613624-536691394 GCF_003073215.2 Triticum urartu | reverse complement strand
ACTTCCTATATATTAATCTTTACCTCCGGACCATTCCGGAACTCCTCGTGACGTCCGGGATCTCATCCGGGACTCCGAACAACATTCGATAACCACGTATATCTATTCCCTATAACACTAGCGTCATCGAACCTTAAGTGCGTAGACCCTACGGGTTCGGGAGTCATGCAGACATGGCTGAGGTAACTCTCCGGCCAATAACAAACAGCGGGATCTGGATAGCCATGTTGGCTCCCACATGTTCCACGATGATCTCATCGGATGAACCACGATGTCGAGGATTCAATCAATCCCGTATACAATTCCCTTTGTCTAGTGGTACGATACTTGCCCGAGATTCGATCGTCGGTATCCCGATACCTTGTTCAATCTCGTTACCGGCAAGTCTCTTTACTCATTCCGTAACACATCATCCCGTGATCAACTCCTTGGTCACATTGTGCACATTATGATGATGTCCTACCGAGTGGGCCCAGAGATACCTCTCCGTTTACACGGAGTGACAAATCCCAGTCTCGATTCGTGCCAACCCAACAGACACTTTCGGAGATACCTGTAGTGTACCTTTATAGCCACCCAGTTACGTTGTGACGTTTGGCACACCCAAAGTATTCCTACGGTATCCAGGAGTTGCACAATCTCATGGTCTAAGGAAATGATACTTGACATTAGAAAAGCTTTAGCATACGAACTACACGATCTTTGTGCTAGGCTTAGGATTGGGTCTTGTCCATCACATCATTCTCCTAATGATGTGATCCCATTATCAACGACATCCAATGTCCATGGTCTGGAAATCGTAACCATCTATTGATCAACGAGCTAGTCAACTAGAGGCTTACTAGGGACATGGTGTTGTCTATGTATCCACACATGTATCTGAGTTTCCTATCAATACAATTCTAGCATGGATAATAAATGATTATCATGAACAACGAAATATAATAATAGTCAATTTATTATTGCCTCTAGGGCATATTTCCAACAGTCTCCCACTTGCACTAGAGTCAATAATCTAGTTCACATTGCCATGTGATCACAGGTCACATCGCCATGTGACTAACATCCAAAGAGTTTACTAGAGTCAATAATCTAGTTCACATCACTATGTGATTAACACTCAATGAGTTCTGGGTTTGATCATGTTATGCTTGTGAGAGAGGTTGTAGTCAACGGGTCTGCAACATTCAGATCCCTATGTATTTCGCAAAACTTTAGGTCATATCGTAGATGCTGCTACCACGTTCCACTTGGAGCTATTCCAAATGGTTGCTCCACTATACATATCCGGTTTGCTATTCAGAGTCATTCGGATAGGTGTTAAGGCTTGCATCGACGTAACCCTTTACGCCGAACTCTTTATCACCTCCATAATCGAGAAACATGTCCTTATTTTCTCCAAGGACAATTTTGACCGCTATCTGGTGATCCACTCCTTGATCACCTTTGTACCCTCTTGCCAGACATGTGGCAAGGCACACATCAGGTGCGGTACACAGCATAGCATACTATGGAGCCTATGTCTAAGCATAGGGGACGACCTTCGTCCTTTCTCTCTATTCTGTCGTGGTCGAGCTTTAAGTCTTAACTTCATACCTTACAACTCAGGCAAGAACTCCTTCTTTGACTGATCCATCTTGAACACCTTCAAGATCATGTCAAGGTATGTGCTCATTTGAAAGTGCCATTAAGCGTTTTGATCTATCCTTATAGATCTTGATGCTCAATGTTCAAGTGGCTTAATCTAGGTTTTCCATTGAAAAACACTTTTCAAATAACCCTATATGCTTTCCAGAAATTCTACATCATTTCCGATCAACAATATGTCTACAACATATACTCATCAGAAATTTTATAGTGCTCCCACTCACTTCTTTGGAAATACAAGTTTCTCATAAACTATGTATAAACCCAAAATCTTTGATCATCTCATCAAAGCGTACATTCCAACTCTGAGATGCTTACTCCAGTCCTTAGAAGGATTGCTGGAGCTTTGCATACTTGTTAGCATTTTTCCAGGATTGACAAAACCTTCTGGTTGTATCTCATACAACCTTTCCTCAAGAAAATCGTCGAGGAAACAATGTTTTGACATCCTATCTGCATGATTTCATAAATAATGCAGTAACTGCTAACATAATTCCAACAGACTTTTAGCATCGCTATGTGTGAGAAAGTCTCATCGTAGTCAACTCCTTGAACTTGTCGGGAAACATCTTAACGACAAGTCGAGCTTTCTCAATGGTGACACTTACCATCATTGTCTGTCTTCCTTTTAAAATCCATCTGCACCCAACAGCCTTACGACTATCAAGTAGTTCTTCCAAAGTCTACACTTTGTTTTCATACATGGATCCTCTCTCGGATTTTATGGCCTTGAGCCATTTTTTTGGAATCCGGGCCCACCATCGCTTCTCCATAGCTCATAGGTTCATTGTTGTTTAGCAATATGACTTCCAAGACAGGATTACGTACCACTCTGAAGTAGTACGCATCCTTGTCATCCTACGAGGTTTGGTAGTGACTTGATCCAAAGTTTCATGATCACTATCATAAGCTTCCACTTCAATTGGTGTAGGTGCCACAGGAACAACTCCCTGTGCCCTGCTACACACTAGTTGAAGTGACGGTTCAATAACCTCATCAAGTCTCCACCATCCTCCCACTCAATTCTTTCGAGAGAAACCTTTTTCTCGAGAAAGGACCCGATTTCAGAAACAATCCCTATTGCTTTCGGATCTGAGACAGGAGGTATACCCAACTGTTTTGGGTGTCCTATGAAGATGCATTTATCCGCTTTGGGTTCGAGCTTATTAGGCTGAAACTTTTTCACATAAGCGTTGCAGCCCCAAACTTTTAAGAAATGACAGGTTAGGTTTCTCTAAACCATAGTTCATATGGTGTCATCTCATCGGAATTATGTGGTGCCCTATTTAAAGTGAATGTGGTTGTCTCTAATGCCTAACCCATAAACTATCATGGTAATTCGATAAGAGACATCATGGTATGCATCATATCCAATAGGGTGCAGTTATTGATGTTTGGACACACCATCATACTATGGTGTTCCAGGCTGTATTAGTTGTGAAACAATTTCCACAATGTCTTAATTCTGTGCCAAACTCGTAATTCAGATATTCATCTCTATGATCATATCATAGACATTTTATCCTCTTGTCACGACGATGTTCAACTTCACTTTGAAATTACTTGAACCTTTCAATAATTTAGACTTATGTTTCATCAAGTAAATATACTCAGTATCTACTCAAATCATCTGTGAAGTAAGAACATAACGATATCCACTACATGCCTCAGCACTCATTGGACTGCGCACATCAAGATGTATTACTTCCAACAAGTTGCTTTCTTGTTCCATCTTACTGAAAATGAGGCTTTTCAGTCATCTTGCCCATGTCGTATGATTTGCATGTCTCAAGTGATTCAAAATCAAGTGAGTCCAAACGATCCATCTGTATAGAGTTTCTTCATGCATATCTACCAACAAACATGGTTCGCATGTCTCAATCCTTTCAAAAATGAGTGAGTCCAAAGATCCATCAACATGGAGCTTCTTCATGCGTTTTATACCAATATGACTCAAATTGCAGTGCCACATTTGTGTGGTACTATCATTACTATCTTATACCTTTGGCATGAAAATGTGTATCACTATGATCGGGATGGTATTATTCAAATAAACAGAGTAACCATTATTCTCCTTAAATGAATAACCGTATCGCGATAGACATAATCCAATCATGTCTATGCTCAACGCAAACACCAAATAACAATTATTTAGGTTTTAATACCAATCTCGATGGTAGAGGGAGCGTACGATATTTGATCAACCTTGGAAATACTTCCAACACATATCGTCATCTCACCTTTTAGCTAGTCTCCGTTTATTCCGTAGCCTTTTGTTTCGAGTTACTAACACTTAGCAACCGAACCGGTATCTAATACCCTGGTGCTACTAGGAGTACTAGTAAAGTACACATTATAATGCATATCCAATATACTTCTGTCGACCTTGCCAGCCTTCTCATCTACCAAGTATCTAGGGTGGTTCTGCTTCAGTGACTGTTCCCCTTATTACAGAAGCACTTAGTCTCGGGCTTGGGTTCAACTTTGGGTTTCTTCACTAGAACAGCAACTGATTTGTTGTTCCATGAAGTATCCCTTTCTTGCCCTTGCCCTTCTTGAAACTAGTGGTTTTACTAACCATCAACGATTGATGCTCCCTTTTGATTTCTACTTTCGCGGTGTCACGAATAGCTCAAGGATCATATCTATCCCTGATATGTTATAGTTCATCACGAAGCTCTAGTAGCTTGGTGGCAGTGACTTTGGAGAACCATCACTATTTCATCTGGAAGATCAACTCCCACTCGATTCAAGCGATTGTTGTACTCAGACAATCTGAGCACAAGCTCAAGATTGAGCTTTTCTCCCTTATTATGCAGGCTAAGAAAATCGTCGGAGGTCTTATACCTCTTGACGTGGGCACGAGCCTGAAATCCCAATTTCAGTCCTTGGAACATCTCATATGTTCTGCGATGTTTCAAAAACGTCTTTGGTGCCTCAATTCTAAACCATTTAGCATTACGCACTGAACTATCATGTAGTCATCAAAACGTGTATGTCAGATGTTCGCAACATCCACAGACGACGTTCGAGGTTTAGCACACTGAGCGGTGCATTAAGAACATAAGCCTTCTACTGTCTGCATAATTGCTACTATCAACTTTCAACTAATTTTTCTCTAGGAACATATCTAAACAGTAGAACTGAAGTGCGAGCTACGACATAATTTGCGAAGACCTTTTGACTATGTTCAGGATAATTAAGTTCATCTTATGAACTCCCACTCAGATAGACATCCCTCTAGTCATCTAAGTGATACATGATCCGAATCAACTAGGCCGTGTCCGATCATCACGTGAGACGGACTAGTCATCATCGGTGAACATCTCATGTTGATCGCATCTTCTATACGACTCATGTTCGACCTTTCGGTCCTCCGTGTTCCGAGGCCATGTCTATACATGCTAGGCTCGTCAAGTTAACCTAAGTGTTTCGCATGTGTTCCGAGGCCATGTCTGTACATGCTAGGCTCGTCAACACCCGTTGTATTCGAACGTAAGAATCTATCACACCCGATCATCACGTGGTGCTTCGAAATGACGAACTTTCGCAACAGTGCACAGTTAGGGAGAACACTTCTCTTGAAATTTTAGTGAGGGATCATCTTATTTAAGCTACCGTCGTTCTAAGCAAATAAGATGTATAAACATGATAAACATCACATGCAATCAAATAGTGACATGATATGGCCAATATCATTTTGCTCCTTTTGATCTCCATCTTCGGGGCTCCATGATCATCATCGTCACCAGCATGACACCATGATCTCCATCATCATGATCTCCATCATTGTGTCTCCATAAAGTTGTCTCGCCAACTTATTACTTCTACTACTATGGCTACCAGTTAGCAATAAAGTAAAGTAATTACATGGCATTGTTCAATGACATGTAGGTCATACAATAAATAAAGACAACTCCTATGGCTCCTGCCGGTTGTCATACTCATCGACATGCAAGTCGTGATTCCTATTACAAGAACATGATCAATCTCATACATCACATATCATTCATCACATTCTTCTTGGCCATATCACATCACATAGCATACCCTGCAAAAACAAGTTAGACGTCCTCTAATTGTTGTTTGCATGTTTTACGTGGCTGCTATGGGTTTCTAGCAAGAACGTTTCTTACCTACGCAAAAACCACAATGTGATATGCCAATTGCTATTTACCCTTCATAAGGACCCTTTTCATCGAATCCGATCCGACTAAAGTGGGAGAGACAGACACCACACCCGCTAGCCACCTTATGCAACTAGTGCATGTCAGTCGGTGGAACCAGTCTCACGTAAGAGTACGTGTAAGGTCGGTCTAGGCCGCTTCATCCCACAATGCCACCGAATCAAGATTGGACTAGTAACGGTAAGCATATTGAACAAAATCAACGCCCACAACTACTTTGTGTTCTACTCGTGCATAGAAACTACGCATAGACCTAGCTCATGATGCCACTGTTGGGGAACGTAGCAATAATTCAAAATTTTCCTACGTGTCACCAAGATCATCTATGGAGTCATCTAGCAACGAGGGAGGAGTGGATCTACATACCCTTGTAGATCGCAGCGCGGAAGCGTTCAAGAGAACGGGGTTGATGGAGTCGTACTCGTCGTGATCCAAATCACCGATGATCCTAGCGCCGAACGGACGGCACCTCCGCGTTCAACACACGTACGGAGCAGCGACGTCTCCTCCTTCTTGATCCAGCAAGGGGGGAGGAGAGGTTGATGGAGATCCAACAGCACGACGGCGTGGTGGTGGAAGTAGCGGGATTCCAACAAGGGCTTCGCCAAGCGCTGTGGGAGGAGGGAGATGTGTCATGGGAGGGAGAGGGAGGCGCCAGGGCTTGGGGTATAGTTTCCCTCCCTTTCCCCCACTATATATAGGGCCAAGGGAGAGGGGGGGGTGCAGCCTTGGCCCTTCCTCCAAGGAAGGGTGCGGCCAGGGAGGAGTCCCTCCTCCCCAAGGCACCTCGGAGGTGCCTTCCCCCTTTAGGACTCTTCCTTTCCCTTTCTCTTGGCGCATGGGCCTCTTGGGGCTGGTGCCCTTGGCCCATATAGGCCAAGGCGCACCCCTACAGCCCATGTGGCCCCTCGGGCAGGTGGCCCCACCCGGTGGACCCCCGGGACCCTTCCGGTGGTCCCGGTACAATACCGGTGACCCCGAAACTTGTCCCGATGGCCGAAATAGCACTTCCTATATATAATCTTTACCTCGGACCATTCCGGAACTCCTCGACGTCCGGGATCTCATCCCGGACTCCGAACAACTTTCGGGTTACCCCATACAAATATCTCTATAACCCTAGCGTCACCGAACTTAAGTGTGTAGACCCTACGGGTTTCGGGAGACATGCAGACATGACCGAGATGACTCTCCGTCAATAACCAACAGCGGGATCTGGATACCCATGTTGGCTCCCACATGTTCCACGATGATCTCATCGGATGAACCACGATGTCAAGGACTTAATCAATCCCGTATACAATTCCCTTTGTCTAGCGGTACGATACTTGCCCGAGATTCGATCGTCGGTATCCCGATACCTTGTTCAATCTCGTTACCGGCAAGTCTCTTTACTCGTTCCGTAACACATCATCCCGTGATCAACTCCTTGATCACATTGTGCACATTATGATGATGTCCTACCGAGTGGGCCCAGAGATACCTCTCCGTTTACACGGAGTGACAAATCCCAGTCTCGATTCGTGCCAACCCAACAGACACTTTCAGAGATACCCGTAGTGTACCTTTATAGCCACCCAGTTACGTTGTGACGTTTGGCACACCCAAAGCACTCCTACGGTATCCGGGAGTTGCACAATCTCATGGTCTAAGGAAATGATACTTGACATTAGAAAAGCTTTAGCATACGAACTACATGATCTTGTGCTAGGCTTAGGATTGGGTCTTGTCCATCACATCATTCTCCTAATGATGTGATCCCGTTATCAACGACATCCAATGTCCATGGTCAGGAAACCGTAACCATCTATTGATCAACGAGCTAGTCAACTAGAGGCTTACTAGGGACATGGTGTTGTCTATGTATCCACACATGTATCTGAGTTTCCTATCAATACAATTCTAGCATGGATAATAAACGATTATCATGAACAAGGAAATATAATAATAACTAATTTATTATTGCCTCTAGGGCATATTTCCAACAGTAACTTGCTAGCAAGGGGAATAGTAGTGAGTAGTCTATCGGTGTAAAAACTGGTGGATCTCGGGTAGGGGGTCCCGAACTGTGCGTCTAGGGTCGATGGTAACATGAGACAGGGGACACGATGTTTACCCAGGTTTGGGCCCTCTTGATGGAGGTGATACCCTACATCTTACTTGATTGATCTTGATGAGTATGAGGATTACAAGAGTTGATCTACCACGAGATCATTGTGGCTAAACCCTAGAAGTCTAGCCTGTATGATTGTGATTGTCTCTACGGACTAAACCCACTGGCTTATATAGACATCGGAGGGGCCTAGGGTTATAGAAAGTCGGTTTACAAAGGAAGGAATCTACATATTCGAATGCCAAGCTTGCCATCCACACAAAGGAGAGTCCCATCCGTACACGAGAGGAAGTCTTTTGTCTTGTATCTTCATAGCCCATTAGTCCGGTGTAACACCCACGATGCGGCTATATCTCCCACATGTCGGGGCACGACTTAGAGGCATAGCCGCATGGTAGGTTTGTCGCAAGAGGGGTAATCTTCACAAAATCCCATGTACTGAATAAGAAAGGAATAAAGAGTTGGCTTACAATCGCCACTTCACACAAATACAAGTTAAACATACATCATCCAAATTACAAACAAGGTCCGACTACAGAACGAAAATAAAAGGAAGTCAACCCCAAATGCTAGATCCCCGATCGCCCCAACTGGGCTCCACTACTGATCAACCGAAAAAGACACAAAACAACGATCAAGATCTTCATCGAGCTCCCACTTGAGCTCGGTTGTGTCACCTGCACTGGTATCATCAGCACCTGCAACTATTTGGAAGTATTTGTGAGTCACGAGGACTCAGCAATCTCACACCCGCGAGATCAAGACTATTTAAGCTTATGGGTAGGATAGGGTAATGAGGTGGAGCTGCAGCAAGCACTAAGCATATATGGTGGCTAACATATGCAAATAAGAGCTAGAAGAGAAGCAACGCAATGGTCGAGAAGCTAGAAGTGATCAAGAAGTGATCCTGAAACTACTTACGTTCAAGCATAACACAAGAACCGTGTTCACTTCCCGGACTCCGCCGTAAAGAGACCATCATGGCTACACACGCGGTTGATGAATTTTAATTAAGTCAAGTGTAAAGTTCTCTACAACTGGACATTAACAAATTCCCATCTGCCACATAACCGCGGGCACGGCTCTTGAAAGTTTATACCCTGCAGGGGTGTCCCAACTTAGCCCATCACAAGCTCTCATGGTCAATGAAGGATATTCCTTCTCCTGGGAAGACCCGATCAATCTCGGAATCCCGGTTACAAGACTTTTTGACAATGGTAAAACAAGACCAGCAAGACCGCCCGATGTGCCGACAATCCCGATAGGAGCTGCACATATCTCGTTCTCAGGGCAACACCGGATGAGACATCCTACGAGTAAAACCAAACCTCAAGTTTCCCCGAGGTGGCCCCGCAGTCTACTCGGTTCGGACCAACAATTAGAGAAGCACTGGCCCGAGGGGGGGGGTTAAATAAAGATGACCCTCGAGAGCGTGACTCCCAAGGGAAAAGTATAGGTGGTGGTGAGGCAAATGGTAAAACCAAGGTTGGGCCTTGCTGGAGGAGTTTTATTCAAAGCGAGCTGTCAAGGGGTTCCCATAACACACAATCGCGTAAGGAATGCAAAATCAAGGAACATAACACCGGTATGAAGGAAACTAGGGCGGCAAGAGTGGAACAAAACACCAGGCATAAGGCCGAGCCTTCCACCCTTTACCAAGTATATAGATGCATTAATTAAGATAATAGATGTTGTGATATCCCAACATATCCATATTCCAACATGGAACAAACTTCAGCTTCACCTGCAACTAGCAACGCTATAAGAGGGGCCGAGCAAAGCGGTAACTTAGCCAAACAACGGTTTTTTAGGAAAGGTGGGTTAGAGGCTTGACATGGCGAAATGGGAGGCATGATATAACAAGTGGTTGGTAGCGCGACATAGCAATAGAGCAGACAACTAGCAAGCAAAGATAGAAGTGATTTCGAGGGTATGGTCATCTTGCCTGAGATCCCGCAAGAAAGAAGAACGAGTCCATGAAGAAGACAAACGGACGATGTCAAACGAATCCTCACAACTCCGGAACGGAACCGAAGCTAACGAGAGAAGCAACCCGGAAAGAAGCAAACAACATAGTAAACAACCATCACATAATCAAGGCATGATGCGCAAACAAGTATGATGCATGTCCGGTTTAATGAGGCATGGCATGGCAAAGTGCACAAACAACACTAAAAATTAAGTGGAGCTCAATATGCAACGAGTTGCATATTGACGAAACACCACATTCAAGTTATTTAGTTTGATCTCGTTTATGTACCCAACAATTTTAAATGTTGTTAAGCATGGCAAGAGGTGAAGCATAAGTAAAATACACAGTTAGGCATTTTAAATGAGGCCAGAAACATCAAAAAACAATTCCGGAAAATCCCCATATGCATTTAGCAATTTAAAGCAAACAACAATTTTAAACATATTAAATGTTGTTGTCATGACGCGGATGACATGTGCAAGTTTTATGCAATTTTATGAAAATGTTAACATGAGCATTAATAAGCATTTGTCACCATGGTGGAAAGAAAGGATGCCACGGCGATGAATCTGAAAATGATGCCACAGCAACATTCCGGTAACTTGATTGAGATGTCGGTGCAAAAGAGAGTGCGACGGGAGCGGGTCATGTGATGAACGGTGGGGTGCTCCCGGTTACCAGGTTCCCACGGGTTAGCGGCAAACAAGGACGACCGAGCAAGTGACAACTCGGACACGGTGCAAACATAGGGTGCAACTCATACAACACATCACATGCATGCGGTCCACGGGCATCGTTCCGGCGGTTATACCTTTGAAGCGTGCATTTTCGGAACAGATCAAGTTCGTCAAAGGAAGTAGACGTTCTCGCGATGGTAGTAAAAGTAGATGTTCACGGCGATGGCAGTAGAAGTAGTGGTACTATCGGTCCTCGACGGTAGTGGTACACGTTTCGAAGAGGAACTTGATGAATCTGAGTAACTTGGGGTCGATGGTAGTCGTTCACGTTCATAGCTACACGAGTTTCCGTAGATGTTCGGGATCACCGCGAGGAACTTGACGTATTGTTGAGCTTGGCATCTGAGGAATCCCGCGTAGTCGTACACGAGTCATAGTCGAACTGGACGGTTTCGTTACACGGTTCTTCGTAGACGGTAGTCGTACACACATTAAGAGAGGGACTCATCATAACCAAGTACTTGGCATTCCGGTGTGGTAGTCGTACTTGCGGTCTTGACGGTACAACATGAAGCAACACAAGGGCCTCGGGTGGACAGCAGCAAGGAGGCGATGGTGGTGGTCGAACGAGGCAGGGGCAGCTCGACACGCGCGCTGTGAGGAGGCCATCGAAGCCATGGTGGTGATCGGAGGGTCGGAGGCATTCAAGAGGTTGACGCAGCCAACTCCTTCGGGCTGGAACACAACGGGACAGGAGCACGGCGACGTGCGGGAAGAGCTGCTGCAGCAGGGCGTCGGGGTCGCGCACGGGGTGGCCTTCGGGAGTGATGCAGGGGTGCAGGCGTGCATTGAGAGGAGCCCTGCACGATTGGAGGGGTCGCCGGCGCTGGGATCCGGGCAGCAGAGGTCGGGGACAAGGACGGAGATGCGCGACGCGGCTCCTCTGGCCCATGGCAGGCAGACGGCGAAGGGCTTGGTAGCAGGGACGAAACGGAGGGAGGCCAGGCACTTGAGGGCGTGGTGCGGATGGACAGCGCCGGGGACGAGGTGCAGGAGAGGAGAGGCGCTCAGGCCAGGCATGGGGGCGAGGGCTCCTGCGGGAGGAGGACAAGGGGGGCCGAGCGGGACTCTTCCCTGGTGCGTGTGGGTGGCGGCGATAGCGGGAGGAGAGGGAGACGAGTGAACGAGGGAGAGAGGGATGGGGATCGAGCAGAAAGAGTCTGGCGGCACGAGGTGGAGACGAGGGAGAGATCAGAGATGCTCGCTAGGGTTCTGGAGGGAGTGGGCCTTGGAGGCTGGCCTAGTATAGAGGGGGGCTGCGCCTAGGGGGAGGGCGCCGGCTGGGCCTTGGGCCATCTCGATGGAGGAAAGAAAAGAAAAAACCAGGAGGCCTAGCAGGTTGGATTGAAAGAAAAGAAGGGAAAACATATTTTCCTTTACTATTTACAGAAAGGTGATAGAAGCAAAATATTTATTTGGAGGGTCAAATAAATACAAGTTTAGTTGGAAACTAGCATGGAGCTACTTTGACAAATTTCAAAGTTCCACAACTGGAATTTAAGTATTTGGAGAAGGATCAAGGACTTAGACTATTAGAAAACGAGAGAGATTAGAAATGCAAGTTTGTTTGGGTTGATTCCATACGAATGGAAATTTATTGTAGCTCCCTAATATATTGGGAGGATATGTTCTAAAGAGAAATCACCATTATGAATATCC
The DNA here is from genome assembly GCF_003073215.2 of Triticum urartu. NCBI lineage: Eukaryota > Viridiplantae > Streptophyta > Magnoliopsida > Poales > Poaceae > Triticum > Triticum urartu. The sequence goes on along the minus strand of NC_053023.1, from coordinate 536,679,079 downwards.
CTCGATTTAAATGGACCGAAGATCCATATGATTTATTTAGTTGAGTTGTAAAAGAATTAATGATATGATACATGATGACATGATGCAAAGCAAAAATCTGCAATGATGAATGCAACAAGCAAAACAAATCACATGACGATAACTCGGAAAACATGGAAGGTGTCTGAAGCTCCGGTCTTGGGGCGTCACAGTCCGGCCCATGTTATACATAGTCCGGACGCCCGAGGACCCCTTAATCCAAGACTCCCTCATTAGCCCCTGAACCAGACTTCAATGATGATGTGTCCGGTACGCAAATTGTTTTCGGCATTGCAAGCCGGGTTCCTCCTCCGAATACTCCAAAACAACCTTCGAACACAGAAAACGTGTCGGGCTCTGCAAAACGAATACCACACACTCACGTAGAGAGTATAATATTTTACGAGTCCAATCCACTGACAACTTTTGTAGCGTGACATCACGTCACTGCCCGGTCATTATTTCGAACCGTTTTTAGCCTCCCGCTCCATGTTTTAAGATGCGGTTTTATTGGCACGTCTTGTCGAAGTAGAGATCGTGTCCCCTTATTGCGGGATTCTCATCAATACGGGCGTGGGTAATCAAACCGTGCCGTCTGCACGGCCCTTGGGGAATAGGCGAGTTTTAAAGCGAGTGGGGAGGCGCTTGATATTCACAGCCTTTATAAAGGGATACGGATTTCACCTTTTCACCCACGCCCTCTTCCTCTCTGCCCATCCATTCTCGAGCTCCAGCGCCCAAGCTTCCACCTCAAAAAGCACTCCAGCCATGTCCGGATCTGGAGCGCAGGGCAAGTGGATGGTTTCCTCCGTCAAGGAGAAGGACATCACCAAGCTCCAGAAGGCCAGGTACTTAGCCCAGGAAATCGCCCACCGGCTTCCAGCAACGGGGCAGATCATCCCCACCCCGGAGCCCCATGAGAGGATGGTATTCATCCCCCACTTCGTCCGTGAATTGGGATTCCCTCTCCACCCATTCGTCCGCGGACTCATGTTCTACTATGGGCTGGATTTCCACGATCTGGCCCCCAACTCCTTCCTCAACATCTCGTCATTTATTGTCGTGTGCGAGGCCTTCCTCCGCATCCCACCCCACTTCGGATTGTGGTTAAATATCTTCAATGTGAAGCCGAAGGTGGTGGGTGGTCAACACGCAGAGTGCGGAGGCGCCATGGTGAGCAAGATGCCCAATGTCTCATGGCCCAAAGGTACCTTCGTGGAGACCGTCAAAGGGTGGCAAAAGCAGTGGTTCTACATCACAGAGCCTCGCGACACCACTTGGGCCGCGACTCCTGAATTCCAGTCCGGAGCCCCGATGCGGCTCACCTCCTGGCTAGACAAGGGCCCGGACTGGTCTTCGTCAGACGAGCTGACAGCGCTTCAGACGCGCATTAGGAGCATGGTAGACAAGAACATCAAGCTTGTCAATGTGATCCAGGTGATGCTTGTTCGCCGGATCCTTCTGTGCCAAAGCTGGGCTTGACATTTGTGGGAGTTCGATCCGGCCGAGCACCATACCTTGCAACAGTTCTTCGGCACTATGCGCGAAGACATCTGGAAGGTGCTCTTTAAGGCCAACGAGACGTGGCCGGCGAAGACCGAGGACCGCGAGCACGACTTGGCCCATCCCGCCAGTCCGGTAAGTTTTTCGTATTTCAAGGTGTATCCTTTACTTGCATACTCAAGGAAGACGCCTAAGCTTCCCCATTTATTTTTTCAGAGCTGGACAAATAAGGCGGAGCGGATCCAGTGTCCGGCTCCGCTGCCCGAAAACCCAACAATCCCTCTTCTGACGAAGATGCTAGTTCTGGCGCCCTACCAAGCGCCGGAGAAGAAGGCCAAGGAGACCAGGAGTGGTTTCCACCATAAGGGCACTTCGGACATGACGTCCGAAGACGCCGAGACCCACTCCTCCCACACCGAAGGCGAGGAAGAGGAGGAGGAAAGCAACTCTCCTCCAGAGGGTGGGGGGACGAAGAAAAGGGGGGCCTCCACGCATCTGGAGGCAGAGGCGTCCAAGAAGGGGAAGGTCTCCCCCGCGGACAACTCCACGTGGGACATTGATAGCAGCTCAGAGTGGTGCCCCAGGGATAAGCCCCTGGCCGAATTGTAAGTACTCAAAGACGCACACATATATCCAGCTCCTTTACTTCATGGTTTTAACATGTTGAATTATGCGCTGCAGTCTGACTCGTTCTGACCTCCAGCGATCCTCATCTCCGGGGAATTCGCTGGATCCGAAGGTGATGGACAGCGGGTCCCTTCCGGCGGCCTCTTCTCCCAAGGCCATGGATGACACCGAGGTGCTGTGTCAAAGGACCTCCCCAGGCCAGGGAGAGACGCAGGAGGCCGTCAGGGTGGCGCCAGAGGTGAACCCTCGGCCGCCGGACACATGGGGGAGTAAATCCCCATGGAGACTGGCGATGGGGGCCATATCCAATCCGGCACCTAGCCGAATACAATTCTGGAGACCTATACGGCTCTGGAATTCGGCAAGTAGCCTCCTTCAAAAGAAGGAGGTGCACCGATTCCACCGATGACCTCTGTCCATCCAGAGGCACCGGATACTCTACTAGAAGCGCTGCGAAGTGCTTCCATTGTTGAGGAACACCGTACCCTCATGGGTACGGTGGTTGAGAGGATTTAGTCCACAAAGAGCGGACTGACCGAAGCCTGCACAAGCCTTCTAACAGGCTTTGAGGTATGAAAACGCAATTTATGCAAAAGGAATGTCATAGTATAGACAGTAGCCCCTGAGACACTGTCCGGTGTTCGAAAAGAAAAGCCAGACAAAGGATCAACTAATTTTCGCAGGAGACTAACCATACGTGTCAATGTGAATAAGCATGCGTCTTTGCTGGCTGCGACCTCTCATGCTGCCGAGGTCTCCGGACTGAAGCAGAGTCTGGAGCGGACCGAGGAAGAGCTCGGCCGCATGAAAAAACAGCCGGAGGACCATGAGGGTATGCAATGACCTTGTGTAGATTCAGAAAGGATGAATGATTTGTGTTGACCATAGTACCATGATATTTTGTAGGAGCGGCGACCGAGATGGAGACCCTCAAGAAGGCACTGGCCGAAGCCCAGGAGAGAGCAGCAAAGGAACAAGCCGCCCGCGAGAAACACGAGGCCAGGGTTGGTGAGGTCCAGCAGGAGCTCCAGGACGCCGTGAAGAAATCCGAGTCCTTGGAGCGCAATGTTGCAGATCAAGAGTCTGAACTTGCCAAGGCCCGCCAAAGCGCACACGATGCCCGGGTTGAAGCCCAGGGAGCCCTCCAGGAAATCCAGGAGGCCAGAAAAATCGCGGCGGGTAAGGCCTTTATTATGCAGAGAAAGTATGTGAAGAAAAGGTTCCTCTTACTGACCCGGATTTGGAGTTCTCCAGGGGCGTTTGCGGATCTACCGCGTAGTGTTGCTGATGCTGCCGAATTCTTCCGAGCCGAAGAGGGGAGCTCAACGGAGAAGCTGTTCTGGTTGCAATACCTTACGCAGAGCATCCGGTGCCCTTTAGCGATCAGCTGAAACAGCTGACCGAACTGCATAGGGTGGCCGAACTGGCCATGAAGGATTTGATAATCCGTCTATGGCCTACGACGCCATACCCAGCAGCTACTCCGGGCTCATGAAGCGGCTGGTCAATGCCTGCCCTCGGCTTGATGCCATCAAGCGGTCAGTCTGCATTGAAGGTGCGCGGATGGCCTTCGCCCGTGTCAAGGTGCAGTGGGCGAAGATGGATGCCGTCAAGCTCGCCACCGAGGGATTGCCCGCGGGTATGGAGCACCGCACGCCCGAGTGGTATTTTGATGATGTCCTGAAGGGATCCCGCATTGTAGAGTGCCAGTGTTCAAAAGACATTATCTTTGAATGAAGTCATTCATGTTATCCCTTCCTATATTATGAAACAAAGTCTTATGTAATATAATGTTTGTTGTTTGAAAATTTTACCTCCTGTGCGTCCGTTTTGTTAAATCTGAGAGTTGGCCAGTCGTCGGCTTCAGCCCCCACATAGGTAGTACAGGGGTGTTCGGGATGAATCTAAACACTCTTGATCCAAGAGTTTGGTCCTTGAAGGAGGTGTTTAGCGCAACGAACCAGGCAATCGGACTATGTGGCTTTATCACTCTCACTTAGCCATAGGAGTTTCACAATAGGAATGTAGGCGCAACCCCTAGTTATTATTTAATCCAGACTAGGGTGCTGTAGACACCTGATCGGGTAGAGGCCGATTCGTCGCACAATGCGGAACAAATCGCAAAAGATTTTTAACCTCCGAATAGCTGACTAGCTCTTGCCGTATCATGACAGTCAGTTTTCGGCTTTCTCTACTGAGGTGTTTGCTTGGATAAACCAGAAACACAATCACAGTAGTTCTCCCTTTACTACCCTAGCCGATAGGATGGAACGTAAGGTAGCAAGTGATACGTCTCCAACGTATCTATAATATTTGATTGTTCCATGCTATATTATATTCTATTTTGGACATTATTAGGCTTTATTATACACTTTTATATTATTTTTGGGACTAACCTATTAGCCGGAGGCCCAGCCTAGAATTGCTGTTTTTTGCCTATTTCAGAGTTTCGCAGAAAAAGAATATCAAACGGAGTCCAAACGGAACGAAACCTTCGGGAACATGATTTTTTGAATGAACGTGATCCAGAGGACTTGGACCCTACGTCAAGAAAGCTACCAGGAAGGCACGAGGTAGGGGGCGCGCCTACCCCCTTCCCCCAGGCACGCCCTCCACCCTCGTGGGGCCCATGTTGCTCCACCGACGTACTTCTTCCTCCTATATATACCTACGTACCCCCAAAGTATCAGATACGGAGCCAAAAACCTAATTCCACCGCCGCAACCTTCTGTACCCGTGAGATCCCATCTTGGGGCCTTTTCCGGAGCTCCGCCTGAGGGGGCATCAATCACGGAGGGCTTCTACATCAACACCATAGCCTCTCCGATGATGTGTGAGTAGTTTACCTCAGACCTTCGGGTCCATAGTTATTAGCTAGATGGCTTCTTCTCTCTCTTTGGATCTCAATACAAAGTTCTCCACGATTCTCGTGGAGATCTATTCGATGTAATCTTCTTTTGCGGTGTGTTTGTTGAGACCGATGAATTGTTGGTTTATGATCAAGTTTATCTATGAACAATATTTGAATCTTCTCCGAATTCTTTTATGTATGATTGGTTATCTTTGCAAGTCTCTTCGAATTATCAGTTTGGTTTGGCCTACTAGATTGATCTTTCTTGCAATGGGAGAAGTGCTTAGCTTTGGGTTCAATCTTGCGGTGTCCTTTCCTAGTGACAGTAGGGGCAGCAAGGCACGTATTGTATTTTTGCCATCGAGGATAACAAGATGGGGTTTGTATCATATTGCATGAGTTTATCCCTCTACATCATGTCATCTTACTTAAAGCGTTACTCTGTTCCTTTGAACTTAATACTCTAGATGCATGCTGGTTAGCGGTCGATGTGTGGAGTAATAGTAGTAGATGCAGGCAGGAGTCGGTCTACTTGTCTCGGACATGATGCCTATATACATGATCATACCTAGATATTCTCATAACTATGCTCAATTCTGTCAATTGCTCAATAGTAATTTGTTTACCCACCGTAATACTTATGCTCTCGAGAGAAGCCACTAGTGAAACCTATGGCTCCTGGGTCTATTTTCCATCATATTAATCTCCCGTTAACAAGCTATTTCTGGTGCCGTTTTTATTTCACTTTATTTACTTTGCATCTTTATCATAAAAACACCAAAAATATTATCTTATCATATCTATCAGATCTCACTCTCGTAAGTGACCGTGTAGGGATTGACAACCCCTTATCGCGTTGGTTGCGAGGATTTATTTGTTTGTGTAGGTGCGAGGGACTCGTGCGTGGCCTCCTACTGGATTGATACCTTGGTTCTCAAAAACTGAGGGAAATACTTACGCTACTTTGCTGCATCACCCTTTCCTCTTCAAGGGAAAACCAACGCAGTGCTCAAGAGGTAGCAGCAAGCACAGGAGCCGGGCAACCCAACTATTGACCAAAGACACCAGTAAAAAAAACTATTGACCAAAGACATGATTCAGAGCCGATGCATATAATGCTAAAATTCGAGGTGCCGAACTGTACTGTAAAAAGTGTTCGGACTTTGTTGCCGTAGTATGGAGCATAATGAAGCCCGTAGCGAATTAAAGCGTACGAAAGTGTACGGGTGCAATCCATAAGAATAGTGAAATAAAATTAAGTATTAAGCTCGTGCCACGCAAGTTGGGCCACAAACTGTTTCCATTATAGTTTGATTAATACGTCAAAGCGTATTTGTACAAATAGTGCGATAAGCAACCTGGCTTTTTAACATGCCAAGACCAAGGGGGAGCTACGTGCGGGTCCCGAAAACAGGTAGAATGATCTTCAAGAAGAACATCTAGAGATTCCCCCACACGTCTGTACTGCTTGCCACCTTGGTGTATCTATCCTTCGAAAGGACCGATGATCAGGCCATCGGGAGGGGCCTGTGAAAGAAAAGACTAAAAAATGGTAAAAAGGAAAAAGAAACGTATGTGTGGGAGCCGTATGATGGACCACAATCAAGTTACGCCTCCGTCTATGCCCATGGTATTTTGAGTGCGTAGTTATGTACGCGCGGTATGTACACCGCCATTTGGTCGGGACTGAGACGGAGGCCGAATTGCTAGTCGAGCTCCTGACGGGCTAGACTGTCCTGATGCATAGTAGTCCAGACTCGTTTGACAATGTCCGGGAGCTTGGCCGCCGAATTAAGGTTCTGCTTGATAAGGCCGCTCTGTACTTCTGCTACTAGGGCCGCGGTGTGCTCCTTAGTACGGAGGGAGCGCTCCGTGTTTCCATTGACTGTTATGACACCGCGTGGTTCGGGCATCTTAAGTTTGAGATAAGCATAGTGTGGCACCACATTGAATCAAGCAAATGCAGTTCGCCCGAGTAGTGCGTGATAGCCACTGCGGAAGGGGACGATGTCGAAGATCAATTCTTTGCTTCGGAAGTTGTCCGGGGATCAGAAGACAACTTCCAATGTGATTGAACCCGTGCAGCGGGCCTCTACACCTGGTATTACTCCTTTAAAGGTAGTTTTTGTGGGCTTGTTCCTTGATGTATCGATGCCCATTTTGTGGACTGTATCCTGATAGAGCAGGTTGAGGCTGCCGCCACCATCCATGAGGACTTTCGTGAGGTGGAATCCATCAATAATTGGGTCAAGGACCAGTGTGGCTGAACCACCATGACGGATACTGGTCGGATGGTCCCTGTGATCGAAGGTGATCGACATGATGACCATGGGTTGAATTTTGGGGTGACTGGCTCTATTGCATAGATGTCCCTGAGCGCACGTTTGCGCTCCCTCTTGGGGATATGGGTAACGTATATCATGTTCACCGTTTTAACCCGGGGGGGGGACTTCTTCTGCCCCCCTGTGTTCGGTGGACGGGGCTCCTCCTCGTCGTCCTCACTTTGCGACCCCTTCTCATTGTTCTCGGCATTTAACTTGCCGGCCTGTTTAAAAACCCAACATCTTCTGTTAGTATGATTGGCTGGTTTGTCGGGGTGCCATGGATCTGACATGGATGATCGAGTATGCGGTCCATGCTGGATGAGCCCGGATTGTTCCTTTTAAATGGCTTCTTCCGTTGGCTGGATTTGGAGCAACTGAATCCGGCATTGACCGCCGTGTTATCGGTCTTATCACCGTTGTTTCGACGCTTGTTCCTTTGCGTCGGGGCTTGCTGTTGCTATTTCTGGCTTCGGAGGTGCCAGGTTCGCTTGAACTATTGTTGCTACAGGCTAGCCAGCTATCTTCGCCCATGCAAAAGCGGGTCATGAGTGTCGTGAGGGCTGCCATGGACTTCGGCTTTTCCTGGCCGAGGTGTCCGGCGAGCCATTCGTCGCGGATGCTATGCTTAAAGGCCGCTATGGCTTCGGCATCCGGATAGTCGATGATCTGGTTCTTTTTAGGTAGGAACCGAGTCCAAAATTTCCTGGCTGACTCTCTGGGCTGTTGAACTATGTGACTTAAGTGACCGGCATCCGGAGGTCGGACGTATGTACCTTGGAAGTTGTCATGGAAGGCGTCTTCAAGTCCTCCCAGCTGCCAATGGGGTTTTCACGCAGGCTGTTCAGCCAGTGCCGAGCTGGTCCCTTGAGTTTTAGTGGGAGGTATTTGATGGCATGAAGATCATCACCACGGGCCATATGAATATGGAGAAGAAAATCCTCAATCCATACCACGGGATCTATTGTTCCATCATATGATTCGATGTTCACGGGTTTAAACCCTTCTGGGAATTCGTGCTCCATTACTTCATTAGTGAAGCAGAGGGGGTGTGCGGCGCCTCTATATCGGGCCAAGTCGTGACGTAGCTCGGATGGAGTCCGTCTGCGGTTTTCGGCCCGGGCGTGATTATGCTTGTCATGTTTGGCTAGATAGCCGTCATCGCGCGTCGGGGCACGCCCCTGCGATCCGTAGATCGACCTAGTCTGACCTGCTCTACTGTCCAGGTCTTGCCATAGGTCATATGTATATCCCCGAGCTGTTACCTCTCTACCTTTACGGTGAGGTAGTATGGGCTGGTGTTCAGTTTTAGTTGCCATTTTGTCCCGGCCATGAGGTGGTCAGTCAGCCACATTACGCGCTGATGGTGCGGGCTCGAGGGCCTCATCGTCAAATTGGGGTAGCAGTTTATGCTTCGGGTAAATTTTGATTGGGCACTCGAGGCCATATTCCTCGGCTGCCAGGACATTAGTCCACCTATCGTTGAGCAGATCTTGATCAGCTTGAAGTTGCTGCTGCTTATTTCTCAGGCTCCTTGCAGTGGCAATTAGCCGGCGCCGAAAGCGCTCCTGCTCAAGAGGTTCCTCAGGTACGATAAAGTCTTCGTCACCGAGGCTCACCTCGTCCTCAGAGAGTGGGAGATAATTACTGTCCTCCGAGTCTTCATTTACGGCCTGTTCGCCGGGGCTAACTTTCCCATCTCTCCGATCGTCCTGTTCGAAAGTTGGCTCGACGGGGTCTTCTTTGTCTTCAGCATCGTCCGGAGTGTTGTTGTCACTTGTGCCGATATTGCTGTCTTTTCTATTTTGTGACTCAGAGCGGTGCCGCTAGCATCGGCGCTTTGGCTGTGTCTCAGGAGGTTTACCCTCGGCTGGATCTTCTTTATCATCGCCGCTACCCTCTTTGGCTGTGTCCACCATGTACACGTCATATGAAGAGGTGGCCGTCCAGCGTCCGGTAAATGGCGGGCTTTCGGCCTGCTCCTCTCCGACATCGTTGTCCATACCGTCAATGTCTTCGGAGCCGTAGTCGAGCATGTCAGTTAATTCCTCGACAGTGGCTATGAAGTGGGTGGTGGGTGGGACGTAAAATTCCCCGCTCTCAGCCCCTAGTCCGGGCTGGGCGTAGTTCGGACATTGCTCCTCTATAATGACGAGGGATCGCATCAAGTCTAGACCCTCACTTAAAGGCGAGGTTTGATCAGGGACAAGAAAATCCATGGAGTACGGCGGGAAGGAAACTCCTTGGCCGAGCTCACATGCTAACTCCGAGGGTTCGGAGCTAGTGTCTGGAGAAGAGTCTAGCTTCATGATGGTTGCCAGCGACACTACTTCCTCCGGCTCTCCCGTACTGGGTTTAGTGGCCACAGATAGTCCGGCAGGCTCGGTAATCCCGTCTTCGGACCTGGTGATGCGCTCCGGATCTAAGGCCAGAGCGGAGGTAGGGGTCATGAACCCTTGGAAGTTCAAGTCTCCTCGGATATCCAACATAGTCGAGATTTCCAAAACTAATCTGGTGACCTGGGGCGTAGCTGTCGATCTTCTCTAGATGGCCAAGCGAGTTAGCCCGCAGTGCGAAGCCGCCAAACACAAAGATATGACCGGGGGGGGGGGGGAACCTCCCGCCGGGCAACATTGTTGTAGATGATTGATGGAGCCATCAAACCTTCTGGTGAAGATGCAACAGAACTCTCAATGAAAGCACCAATGTCGGTGTCAAAACCGGCAGATCTCGGGTAGGGGGTCCCAAACTGTGCGTCTAGGGTCGATGGTAACAGGAGACAGGGGACACGATCTTTACCCAGGTTCGGGCCCTCTTTATGGAGGCAATACCCTACTTCCTGCTTGATTGATCTTGATGAATATGAGGATTACAAGAGTTGATCTACCATGAGATCGTAATGGCTAAACCCTAGATGTCTAGCCTGTATGATTGTGATTGCCTCTACAGACTAAACCCTCCGGTGTATATAGACACCGAAGGGTCCTAGGGTTGTACATAGTCGGTTTACAAAGGAAGGAATCTACATATCCGAACGCCAAGCTTGCCATCCACGCAAAGGAGAGTCCCATCCGGACATGGGAGAAAGTCTTCTGTCTTGTATCTTCATGGCCCATTAGTCCGGCCCATGTTACATAGTCCGGACGCCCGAGGACCCCTTAATCCAGGACTCCCTCAAGCCCCGAACCTGGGTAAAGTTCGCCGGCATACATGTCTACGCCTCATTCCGCTTCCTGGCACCGGCGACGTCTTACTATCCCCCACCATGATAAGCCATCCTTTGGCATATGTCGCACGACACCCCCGACATTTGGCGCCCACCGTGGGGCTAAGTGCACCGTCGTTTGGAGATCTATTCTAGACGGGAACCCTTTTCCTTCCTGGCGAGCGTAGCTAGCTCAGCACGCCGGATGGTGTTTGCGTTGACACGCTGCGTGGAGCAGAAGCTGTTTGCGCTGCCAGCGCCCTTGCTGACCTCGTCGGTGAGATCCGTCTCTCTGATGAGCCAACACTTGATGATGGAGCAGCCCGCTCCGAAAACTGCCTCGTCGAGCTCCTTGGCAAGATCGATATCGCCGACGAGCCTGCCTTTGACAAAGAGTCTGTTGGCTCTACCGACCCGATGCTCGCCGACTTCGACGTGGCGTCTCCCGACTCCTTCCTCGACAACGTGGTGGTCATCAATGACCCGCTTCCTTGCACGGACAGTAGCGGCAGCATCATCACGGAGGTGCTCGTCGTCAGCCACGATGGAGCCTCTGGCGGAGCCGCCAAGGACCCATTGCAGGCGGCAATGCGGGACTTGTCTACGCCCATTGCAGCAGACGCCAACGCCAAGACGCTGGAGGCCTGCCGCGTCTCGCTCATCGAGAACGCCAAGAAGTTGGCCACCATGAGACGCCTCTCCGAGGCCTTCCAGCGCGAGATCGACCGTGCCGTTGGCGGCACACCGACCGCTGGTGGGCCCAGCCACGTGGGCTCGGACCGACAGTGAGGCGGTGCCGTCGCCAGCATGTTTGGGGTAGACCGCCCTGTCTACACCACGCCCATGGAGAACATACATGCTGCCCAGGCGGCAGCAGATGAGCTGGACCACCTGGAGGGCGATGAGCGTCGCTACATGATGAAGCGCGTTCAACAGCTTATCGATGCGGCTGCTGCACAACAAGAAGCCGGCTGCCGTGCAGAAGAGCCCGGCCAACGGGTTGAGAACCCGCCTCCTCGCCAAGAGCATGGCGCGACCTCCCGACGCTGACAGGCGGCGTCCGCGACAGACGAGACAAAGAGTCAGCTGCCAGCTGCAGCCGGACATGCGTCACCATCGAGCACAACCAAGATGGCCGCACACGAGCAGTGGAACGACGGGAGAACTATCCGCCTCCCCCGCCTCCTCGAAGGGAGAGGCGCGTTTCCCCGCTGCCTGTTGAGCACCCAACTCTCGGCGACCGGCTAGGCCGCCGAGAGGGAGTCGGAGAGAATGACACCCGCCACCAGATCGACCGTCTCGCTCGGTCCCTGGCGCTAGAAGAAGAAGACGCAATGGGCCCGCCTTGTTTCAGCCCCCGCATTCGCAATGAGCCCTTCCCCAAAGAGTTCTTGCTCCCGAGAGACACGCCCAAGTACAACGGCTCCTTGAAGCCGGAGGATTGGCTGGTTGACTACTCCACAGTCGTCAACATAGCGAACGGCAACAAGCGCGTTGCTGTAAAGTATGTTCCGCTCATGCTCCAAGGCACGATCCGTACATGGCTGAACAACCTGAAGCCCTACAGCATCAACAACTGGGTGGATTTCACCGAAGTGTTCATCCGCAACTTCACCAGCACCTACAAGCAGCCGCCCAAGCCCCACCAGCTCTCTTTGTGCATTCAAGGCCCGGATGAGTCCGCCCGCGACTACCTGACGCGGTGGGCTGAACTGCGCAACTCCTGCGAAGGGGTGCATGAGGTCCAAGAAATCGAGTACTTCACCGCCGGGTGCCGAGAAGGCACCCTCCTCAAGCACCGACTCCTCTGCGACGAGCCTGCTACACTCGACGGACTGCTGATCATAGCAGATAGGTATGCCACTGCCGACTCCTCCATGAAGTCGGAGCTCCGAGTGGACGCTTCTGGAAAGGTGCTCCCTCCGGCTCCTAGGACGCCGGCTGATGACAACCGTCGGCGGCAACAACCGAACGACAACAAGTGCAAGGCCCCGCAGCTAGCTTCCACTAGCCGGCAGGTGGCAACAGTCGAAGACCAGCAGCCTGAAGGACAACCCGACCCCAAGCGCCAGAAGGGCGGCAAGCCCGCTTGGCTGCCTGCCTTATCCTATGAGCAAACCCTCGATGCTCCCTGCAAATTCCACAGCGGTGCGAAGCCGTCCAATCACACCACCTAGAAGTGCCACTGGCTCACCCGAATCTCCAAGGGCGAAGGACTGCTGCCCCCTCTTCCTGCTGGCCCACCCCCGCCTCCTCCCCAGCAGCCGGCGACCCGCCCAGTAGTCGGCGCTATCCAGGACGAGTACCCCAAAGAACACGGAGCCTACGCCGTCTTCACCAGTGTGGCTGGCGACCGGCACAACCGGCGTTAGCAGCACCGAGAGGTGAACGCCGTTGCTTCAAATGCCCCAGAATTCATGCACTGGTCCGAGAAGCCCATCAGCTGGAGCCGTGCTGACCACCCGGAGGTGATGCCCTCTCCGGGTTCCTATGCTCTTATGTTGGATGCCACCCTTGCAACGGACAGACGAGCTGCTCTCTTCTCCCGGATTCTGATAGATGGCGGCAGCAGCATCAACATCCTTTACTACGATACCATGGAGAAGTTATGCATCAAAGAGAGGCAGCTCCAGCCCAGTCGGACTGTCTTCCATGGTATTGTGCCTGGCCTTTCCTGCTCACCAATTGGCAAGGTCAAGATAGACGTCCTCTTCGGAGATAAAGATCACTTCTGCTGTGAGGCGATTTGGTTTGAGGTGGTGGACCTCAAGAGCCCTTATCATGTACTGGCGGCGCCACACTATGCTTACCTCAAGATGAAGATGCCGAGAACCAAGGGCATTATCACAATTGTCGGAGACTATGAGAAGTCGGCCGCCTATGCTGCAGCTAGCAGCCGGCTGGCCGAGTCCCTTATAATTACTGTTGAGAAGAAGCTCCTAGACCGGGTGGTGGCCATGGCCAATAAGCGGCCGGACCTGTCACCAGAACCCAAAGAGTCAAAGACCCAAGGATCCTTCCAGCCGGCCAAAGAAACAAAGAAGACCCCCTTGGACCCTGAGCACCCGGAGAGGCACGCTATTGTAGGTACCAACCTCGATAGCAAATAGGAAAGCGAGCTCGTCGATTTCCTCCATGAGAATCGGGACATCTTTGCATGGTCTCCCAAAGACATGCCGGGTGTTCCGACGGATTTCGCTGAGCACAAGATACATGTCAGAGCATATGCAAAACCAGTCAAACAACCCCTCCGCTGATGGTCGGAAGAGAAGAGAAGAATTGTTGGTGAAGAGATAGCCCGGCTTCTAGCAGCTAGCTTCATTATGGAAGTATTTTTTCCAGAATGGCTTGCCAACCCTGTCCTTGTACTGAAGAAGAACAACAAGTGGCGCATGTGCATTGATTACACCAGCCTCAATAAAGCCTGCTCCAAGGATCCGTTTGCTTTCCCTCGGATTGACCAAGTGATAGACTCTACAGCCGGATGCGAGCTGTTGAGTTTCTTGGATGCCTACTCAGGTTACCACCAGATCAAGTTGAACCCGACAGACCACCTGAAGACCGCCTTCATCACTCCATTCGGAGCCTTCTGCTACCTGACCATGACATTCGGCTTGAGGAATGCCGGTGCCACATTTCAGCGTTGCATGCAGAAGTGCCTCCTCAAGCAACTCGGTAGATATGCCCACATCTATGTAGACGATATTGTGGTGAAGACAGAGAAGCGTGATACCCTTTATGGAGATCTTAAGGAAACTTTTGAAAATCTATGCCGGTTTCAGATCAAGCTCAACCCAGAAAAATGTGTCTTTGGAGTACCAGCCGGCCAGCTCCTTGGCTTCCTAGTCTTAGAGCGCGACATTGAGTGCAACCCTATGAAGATCAAGGCTATCGAGAGGATGGAGAGTCTGCGAGACGTCCAGAAATTCACTGGCTGTTTGGCATCCATCAGCCGCTTCATCAATCGACTGGGCGAGAAGGCTCTTCCCCTATACCAACTCATGAAGAAAACCACTCACTTCAAGTGGAATGACAAGGCGGACGAAGCTTTTCTCCAACCCAAGAAGATGTTGACCACGCCGCCTGTTCTAGCCGCACCAACTGCTAAGGAGCCTATGCTCCTCTACATCGCCGCCACCAGCAGGGTGGTCAGCACAGTCGTGGTGGTAGAACGCAAAGAAGACGGCAAAGCACTGCCGGTCCAGAGGCATGTGTATTACCTGAGTGAGGTGCTGTCAGCCTCCAAGCAGAACTATCCTCACTACCAAAAGATGTGCTACGGCGTGCACTTTGCCGCTAAGAACCTCAAGCCGTACTTTCAAGAGCACCCCATCACGGTCGTCTACACCGCCCCGCTTGCCAAGATCATTGGAAGTTGAGATGCATCGGGCCGAGTGGCCAAGTGGGCCATCGAGTTGGCCCCCTACACTATCTTCTACTAGCCTCGCACTGCCATCAAGTCCTAAGCACTGGCTGACTTCCTCATCGACTGGGCCGAGACCCAGTACCTGCCGCCAGCGCCGGACTCCATCCATTGGCGGATGCATTTTGATGCTCAAAGATGCGCACCGGTTTGGGAGTCGGCATCGTCCTTACCTCTCCCAAGGGCGCCAAGCTTAGATACACATTGCAAATCCACTTCGCCACCTCCAACAACGTGGCCGAGTATGAGGCGCTCGTACACGGACTCCGGCTGGCCAAAGAACTCGGCATTCGCTGGGTCCTGTGCTACAACGACTCAGCCTTGGTAGTCCAATAGTCGTCTGGCGACTCAGACACCAAGGATGCAAACATGGCGAGTTACCGTTTCCTCGTTCAGCAACTCAGTGGATATTTTGAAGGGTGTGAGTTCCTTCACGTACCACGGAATGAAAACGAGCCAGCTGATGCTCTGGCATGGTTCGGCTCCACCCGTCAAGCAATACGAGCCGACGTCTCCCTTAAGTGCCTCCGCAAGCCGTCGATCAAGCCTTCTCCAGAATCCGAGTCCATCTTCGTGCCTGCTGCTCCCGAAGCAGTCGGATCTGACTCGGGGGCTGCAGCAGCCAGCCCGGGGACTTCGGCAGGCGGCACGGGGACTGCAGCAGTCGCACCCGGCCCGGGTGAGGGAGTCCTGGATTAAGGGGTCCTCGAGCGTCCGACCTGTTGGACATAGGCTGGACTAATGGGCCGTGAAGATACAAGATGGAAGACTCTCTCCCGTGTCCGGATGGGACTCTCCTTGGCATGGATGGCAAGCCTAGCGTTCGGATATGAAGATTCCTTTCTCTGTAACCGACTTTGTACAACCCTAGTCCCCTCTGGTGTCTATATAAACCGGAGGGTTTAGTCCGTAGAGGCAATAATCATAATAATACATGCTAGACTTCTAGGGTTTAGCTATTACGATCTTGTGGTAGATCAACTCTTGTAACCCTCATACTCATCAATATCAATCAAGCAGGACGTAGGGTATTACCTCCATCAAGAGGGCCCGAACCTGGGTAAAACTTCGTGTCCCTTGTCTCCTATTACCATCAACCTTAGACGCACAGTTCGGGACCCCCAACCCGAGATCCGCCGGTTTTGACACCGACATTGGTGCTTTCATTGAGAGTTCCACTGTGTCGCCATCAGAAGGTTCGATGGCTCCATCCATCATCTGCAACGACGCTGCCCTAGGGCAGGTTTTTCTCCCTGGCCAAATCTTCGTATTCGACGGCTTCGCACTGTGGGCCAACTCAATTGACCATCTAGAGCAAATCGACAGTTACGCCTAGGTCACCATATTAGTTTTGGAAATCTGGACTATATCGCTGATATCCGAGGAGACTTGATCTTCCAAGGATTCGCGCCCCCAACCTCCGCTCTGGCCTTAGATCCGGAGCGTATCGCTAGGTTCGAAGACAGGCTCCCTAAGCTCGCCAGACTATCTGTGGCCACTAGGCCCAACACTGGAGAGCCGGAGGAAGCAGTGTCGCCAGCAACTATCATGAAGCCGGACTCTTCCCCGGACACTCGCTCCGAACTCTCGGAGTCAACATCGTGTGAGCTTGGCCAAGGAATTCCCCTCCCGCCATACTCCACGGATTCTCTTCTCCCTCGACAAACCTCGCCTTTAAGCGAGGCTCTGGACTTGATGCGATCCCTCGTGATTACAGAGGAGCAACGTCCGAACTACTCTCAGCCCAGACTAGGGGCTGAGAGAGGGGAATTTTACGTCCCACCCACCACCCACTTCATCGCCACAGTCGAGGACTTAACTAACATGCTCGATTATGGTTCCGAAGACATCGACAGTATGGACGACGATGCTGGAGAGGAGCAAGCCGAAAACCCACCGTTTACTGGAGCTGGACGGCCACGTCTTCGATGACGTGTACATGGTGGATACACCCAAAGAAGTTAACAACGATGACAAAGAAGACACAGTCGAGGATAAACCTCTTGAGATACAACCAAAGCACTGGCGGCGCCGCTCTAAATCACGCCGCAGCAAAGACAGCAACACCGGCATGAGAGACAACAATACTCCGTATGATGCCGAAGACCAAGAAAACCCCATTGAGCCAACCTCCGAACATGACGAACGGGAAGACGGGCGAGTCAGCCCTGATGAACATGCCGTAAACAAAGACTCAGAGGACAGTAACTATCTTCCGCTCTCCGAGGATGAGGTGAGCCTCGGCAACGAGGATTTTATCATGCCGGAGGAACCTCTCGAGCAGGAGCGCCTTAAGCGCCGGCTAATAGCCACTACAAGGAGCCTGAAAAGAAGCAGCAACAGCTTCAAGCTGATCAAGATCTGCTAAACGACAGATGGACCAATGTCCTGGCAGCCGAGGAACACGACCTCGTGCGCCCAACCAAAAGTTACCCGAAGCGCAAACTGCTACCTCAATTCGATGATGAGGCACGCGAACCCGTACCAGCAGCACATAATGTGGCTGACCGACCACCATGTGGTCGGCACAAAGTGGCAACTCAAGCCGAGCACCAGCCCATCCCACTTCGCCATAAAGGCAAGGATAAAATAGCTCGGGAATATACATATGACCTGCGGCAGGACCTGAAGAATAAAGCAGGTCCGCCCAGATTGATCTACGGATCACGGGGGCGTCCCCCGACGCGCGACGACGGCTATCAAGCCGAGCATAGCAAGTACAATCACGTCCAGGCTGGAAACCACAGACGGACTCCATCCGAACTACGTCGCGATCTGGCCCGATATAGAGGTGCCGCACACCCCCTCTGCTTCACTAATGAAGTAATGGAACATGAATTCCCAGAAGGGTTCAAACCCGTGAATATCGAATCATATGATGGAACAACAGATCCCGTGGTATGGATTGAAGACTTTATTCTCCATATTCATATGGCCCGCGGTGATGATCTTCATGCCATCAAGTACCTCCCACTAAAACTAAAGGGACCAGCGTGGCATAGGCTAAACAGCCTCCTAGAGAACTCCATTGGCAGCTGGGGAGACTTGGAAGACGCCTTCTGCAATAATTTCCAAGGTACATATGTCCGACCTCCGGACACCGATGACCTAAGTCTATCCAGCAGCCCGGGGAGTCAGCCAGGAAGCTCTGGACTAGGTTCTTAATTAAAAAGAACCAAATTGTCGATTGTCCAGACGCCGAAGCCCTTGCCGCCTTTAAACACAGCGTCCGAGATGAGTGTCTCGCCCGCCACCTCGGTCAAGAAAAACCAAAATCCATGGCAGCCCTTACCGCTCTGATGACCCGCTTTTGCGTGGAAGAAGACAGCTGGCACTTCCGAAGTTTGAGATGGCAACGGCAAGCCACGATGCAGTAAACACAAGCGCCGAAATAATAATGAAGGAACACAAGACACGACAGTCAACGCCGGATTCAGCGGCTCCAAGCTCGGTCAACTAAAAAAGCCATTCAAGGCAAACAAAGATGGAGCATCCAATTTAGACAAGATACTATATGGGCCATGCCAAATTCATGGCACCCCCGATAAACCAACCAATCATACGAACAGAAGCTGTTGGGTCTTTAAGCAAGCTGGCAAGCTTAATGCCGGACACAAGGGGAAGGGTCCGCCCAGTGACAGTGACGACAAAGAGACTCGCCAACCGAACACCAAGGGTCAGAAGCAATTTCCCCCGAAGTAAAAACAGTAAACATGGTATACGTGATGCATATCCCTATAGGGGAGCACAAGCGCGCACTACGGGGCGCCTACGCCATAGAGCCGGTCGCCCCAAAATTTATCCAATGGACGGCCTGCCCGATCACTTTTGATTGCAAAGACCACCCAGCTAGTATCCGTCACGAAGGTTTGGCAGCTCTGGTCCTCAACCGAGTTATCGACGGGTTCCATCTCATGAAAGTTCTTATGGACGGTGGCAGTAGCCTTAATCTACTCTTCCAAGACACTGTCCGCAAAATGGGCATTGATCCCTCAAGAATCAAGCCCACAACAACTACCTTCAAGGGAGCAATACCCGACATAGAAGCTCACTACACGGGCTCAATTACATTGGAAGTCATTTTCGGCTCGCCGAACAACTTTCGAAGCGAAGGCTTGACCTTCGATATTGTCCCGTTCAACAGTAGTTACCATGCACTATTCGGGCGTACCGCTTTTGCTCGTTTTAATGCGGTCCCCCACTACGTCTATCTAAAGCTTAAGATGCCCGGTCCATGCGGCGTCATCACAATAAATGGAAATACAGAATGCTCCCTCCCTACAGAAGAGCATACTACGGCTACGACAGCCGAAATACAAAGCGGTCTCATCAAGCCGCGTATCTCATCGGCCATCAAGCCATTGGTCTTTGTTAAGCAGGACTGACCAATCTCAAAACTGGATTAGTAGTTTGGCCTCCATCGTTCGCCTCATATAGCCGCGAAGTTTGTACCATGCATACATAACTATGCACTCAAAATACCCTGGTCATCGGTGGAGGCACAATACAGACAGGCCTACAATGCGGTCCGCACCCCCATAGCCTTTTCCCCCTTTTTTGTAACTATTTTTTATCTTTTACCATAGGTGATTCAAAGCCTGGTCATCTTACGGACTCTTTCTAAGTTCGGCTTTGTATGGATAACCAAATGCTACTCCTGCCAAGGAGTCCTTTCACCGAGGCAAGGCAATGCAGACATGCGACAGAAGGTCCAAATGATTTTTTGCAGACCGCACTCCTTATTTCAAACCTGTAAAGTGCCTTTTTCCTCAGCCTTTGACCCCTGGCATGTTAAATAGCCCGGGTAGTGGCGCTATAATCTGCAAGATTGCGTTTGACGCGTCAATCAGATTCGAGTGAACATAGTCCGCATTCGGTATTCGCTTTTTCAAAGAACTGAATTTTGCTTCTTCGGTTGTTTCACGCACGCGCCTTGGCACAAATCGCCAGGGGCTCGATATGGCAAAATATGAGTTGCCGACAAGTCTGAATAGCTTTATAGCACACTTTGGCATCACGAGTTTGGCCTTATATGCATCAGCTCCGAATCATGTCTTTGGTCAATAGTTGGGTTGCCCGGCTCCTATGCTTGCTACCTTACGTTCTGCTCTATCGGCTAAGGTAGTAAAGGGAGAACTACTGCGATTGTGTTTCCGGTTCATCTGGTCAAGCACCTCAGTAGAGAAAGCCGAAAACTGACTGTCATGATGCGGCGAGAGCTGGTCAACCGCTCATGACTTATCAGAATCTTTCGCGATTCCTTCCGTATTACATGAAGGACCATTCTTCTAGTCACCTATGTAGTGCACCGTATTCGGATAAACGCGTACATACCAGGGGCTATATCATAGACCCACCGTCAAACTCCTATGGCTAAGTGAAAGTGTTAAATCCCTATAATCCGACTGCCTAGTTCGCCTCATTAACACCTCCTTCATGGACCAAGACGTTGGATGAAGAGTGATCAGGCGCTTTTCTGAACACCCCCGTATTATATGCAAGGGGGCCGAAGCCGACGACTGGTAAACTTTCAGATTATACAAAAAATGGCCGCACAGGAGGAACCAAAACTTTCAGGCAAAAAGCATAGCCTATAATATATCTTAATATAGTTTTTACAATTTCGGTACAATCACTCGAATATCATATCCTTCAAGCACTGACCCTCTATCAAGCGGGCGCCCTCAAGGACATCCTAAAAATAATGCTCTGGCATGTGATGGTCCTTGCCCCCGGGTGGACTCCTTGCTGCAATATCGGTGGCCTTCATCTTTGCCCAGTACGTCTTGACGCGGGCAAGGGCCATCCGCGCACCTTCAATGCATGTTGACCGCTTAACAGCGTCGATACGCGGCACCGCAACAACAAGTCGCTGCACCAAACCAAAATAACTATTCGGAATTGGCTTAGTCGGCCACAACCGAACCATGACGTCCTTCATGGCAGATCCGGATATTCTGCGGAGCTCGGCCCACTGGGCCATCTATTCGTTCAGCAACAACGGATGCTTTGGCATGCTGAATTGCGACCAGAAAAGCATCTCCGTTGCATGTCCTTCTTGCGCTTGGTAAAACTGCGCCGCATCAGAGACACTCTTCGGCAAGTCCAAGAATGCGTATGGAGAACTCCACATTTGATTAAGCGGGGCATGTCGGATCTCGGGTTTCGGCAAAACCCTCAAGGTTCGAGCACTGGGGTGCGCGCGAATATCTCCCCCTACCAACTCATGCCCTCAACCTCGCCATGATCTCAGAGGCAAGCTCGACGAACTCGCAACACAAGAGACACAAGATTTATACTGGTTCAGGCCACTGTTGTGGTGTAATACCCTACTCCAATGTGGTATGGTGGATTGCCTCTCGGGCTGAGGATGAATAGTACAAGGGGAAGAACAACCTCCTGAGGTGAGGTGTTCTTGTGCTTGGTGGATGTGAGGATGGGTAGGATCTAGTCCAAGTTGAGATGGTTGAGGTTCTCTCTTGTTGTCCCCCCACCTGCTGTGGTGGCTAATCCTATTTATAGAGGCCCTGGTCCTCTCCCCAAATATTGAGCGGGAAGGGATGCCACAACGGCCAATTTGAAAGGGGACAGCTAGTACAAGTTATCCTGACAAAAGCAGTCTTCGCCTGCCAAAGGCTCTGGTGGTGACGCCGCCTTGGGCTCCATGGTGACCTCCGTCTTGCCGTCCTGCTGGTCTTGGTCTCATTGCACCGATATAGAAACCTTTGCTTGACACCTCGGTACTCCTCGCCCGCGCTTGCCTCCTTAGCACCAAAGAGGAAACAAGGACAGTGTGAGTGCTGGCGCCCGCCTGGTCTCAATCATCATGGCTCACGTCATTGGAACCTCGCGAGGTTTGCCATGCCTTGATCTCTCTGCCCCTCGCAAGCCAGCCTGGTGAGGCCGCTACCAGGAGGTCTTGCATCGTCCGCCTCGCGAGGCTTGGCCCCTCACGAGGGTATTGAATGCTTGTTGGTGAAGATGGGCCGTACGGGCCCGCTTGCAGGGCCACGCCGTGGACCGCAGGCAGGCAAGTCTGGGGACCCCCGTTCCCAGAACACCGATAGTAGCCCCTAGGCCCAAGGCACGCTCGGGCTTGGCTTTGAGGCGAAGCCAAAGGGCAAGTGCAGAGCGCCATGGGCTCCAATAGCCTGCGGCCCTGGTTGACGCGTGTCAGTTGATTGGACGTGGGCGTCTCCGCTTCCCCAGGCTGCCTTGATACCCGCCTGGCTAGGCGGCCACCGCGGTCTACATGGTTTCCCTCCCGTTGTTGCCGCACACTCCCCAATTCTTCTGCTTCCACGAAGCTCAGCCTCCCGCCCCGATCCGATCTGAGCTCAATCCTCCCGTTGCCATGGCACCGGACCAGTCAGTGAAAAGGAAGAGTCCCCTGTCCTCCGCTGGGCTACGCCCAGCCGCTGAGCCTGCCGTTGGTAGGTCGCTGGTGCTCAACCAAGAAGCCATGGAAAAGGTGCATCCCATGCTCGCCTCTAGCTTCAATGAGTGGGGAAGGACGGTGGCCTGGCCTGTGTCTCATGCTCGTATCGACCGGATAGCCACCGAGGTCCCATTCTTCATCGACGCCATTTGGGCTGGCCTGGTTCGTCGTTTCTCCACCTTCTTCAACGCAGTGCTTGCCCATTATCAGATCCCCATGCTGCACCTTGATCCCCAATCCGTGACCCTTCTTGCCGTCTTCGCCTTTGTTTGCGAGGCCATGGTTGGCATTGCTCCTTCTGTGGCCCTTCTCCGCCACTTCTTCTCATCGCACCTGATTGATCCCTGGCAGAGCTCGGGGTGCCTGAGCTTCTAGGCCGTGGCGGCGACGGCAGGCGCGGGGATTGACTTCGAGCTTCCACCATCCACGAGCGAGTTTCGGATATGATGGGTATTCGTTGACGTCGGAGTGCTCAGCCCTCTGCTCCATTCTCTGTCGGCTCCTGCCATTCCCAACTCCGGTTGGTGCCATCAAAGGCTCATCGATTCGTGCCTTGCCCTCGTCTGGCTTAGGCTGAAGGGGCTGAAAGACCTTGTCGTGACTGCTCCTATGGTGGTGAAGGAGTTCGTCCGGCACCGCGTTGCTCGCATGAGACTTCAGGAGTCCAGGCTCCCCTTGAGGCGCCGCGAATGGTGCTCGAGGTCTTGACGGGTGTCCCGTCGCCAGATGACATACCGGGGAAGAGTTGCCTGCTATACCGCTGCTCGGACAAGGTGGAATTTGTGGAGCGTATGCCCTCCTTCGATGAGTGGGGGCTACGTCCAGTCGGTCTGGTGGGGCCCCGTGAGAACCCCGTCTACGTGGTTCCCCTCCTTGCCGCTGGCGTCGAGCTCGCCCCAAGTGTGGATGCAGGGGGGTGAGCACCGCTGGAGGCCGATGGCGCAGGTGCCGAGGTGCTGATGCCACCCAGGGCTCCCGAGGCGTCATCCTCGAGAACTCATGATTCTTGCCCTGGGGCGGCGGTTGAGGGGGTGATGCAGCTCACGTCTCCCAAGGTCGGGGCTCCTGAGGCCTCGGCAGGTCGCTGTGAGGCAGAGCCCGATAGCTCCCCTCAGCTTGGCGCTCCTGAGGCTGCCCCTTCGAGCGCTTCTTCGGTTGCGCCTCGTGCTGGCCACCATGTCCAGCGCTTCGGTCGGCTTTGCGTGGACTTCGAAGAGCACCACAAGAGGAAGGGGTCCCCAAGCCACGGCAGCGGCACCTTCAGGCCGTTAAAACGGAGAAAGTACATCGCCGTTGACGATTAAGTACCTTATCTTGGTGATTCTTCACGTGCTGCTTCCCTTCCCGATGATGTCTCTTCAGGATCCCTTCCGCCAAGGCCGCGAAATCTCCTGAGAAGCAACCTCCTCTCGCCTCGTTTCTCCTGCTAAACTTGAGCGATGCAAGCCCGCGTGCTGCTCACGACGTGGAGTCAACCGGGGAAGCCAGCCTGTCGACAAGGCGTCTTGAGCTCGCGCCCTCGCCGTCTCTCCTTCGCGACCTTGCTTGGAATACAACAAGCGTGCCAAGGGTTCCTCCCCTGGTCGCTGACGGTGGCTGGGTGGCTTCGGTCTTGGGCTCCTCTTCAAGCAGCGGGCCTCCACTCGTTCGGGCTCCTTGCGAGGCCTGGCCTGCAACTGGGTGGGCGCCAGCCCCAGCCCCCTGCTGAAAGGGGGCGAGCCACTTCGGGCCCCATATGCGGTCCCCGCGGCAGAGGACGGAGTCAGCAGCATGCTCAAGTCGGTGCAAGAAAGGAGCGTCATCCGCCACGAGCTCTTTAAGGAGGCGATGGGTGCGATGAACCGGCTTGGTGAAGAGCTCGTGGATGTGGACGCGTGCCTCGTGGCCGAGGGTCTTCGGTTGGTGGAGGAGCGGCATAAGATGAAGGTGGCTATCAACCTCGGGCGCCACCAGTGCGAGCTTGATAATTCGAAGGCCGAGGTTTCCCTTGCAGCCTCCTGTGAGGCCTGCTCCCGAGGTCTGGAAGATGCTCGGGAAGCTGACCGCCATCGCGAGGCCGAGAAGAAGCGCGCGTGGGAGCTCCAAGCCCGGAGCGCCTCCTTGGATCAGCAAGTGGAGGTGCACAGAGCCGCCCTTCATTGAGGGGGATGCCCGCCAAAGAGGAAGAGATCCGGAAGCGCGAGGAGGCGTTGGCGCTGGAAGCCGTGGAGCGTAGCCTTGAGCTTGAACGACTGGAGACGAGGGAGCGTCAAGTTGCCCAAGCGGAGGATGCCGTTGGAGCGCGCGAGGCTAGGTCCCAGGAGGGGGTCGATCGTCGGGTGGCCGAGGCTCACGCGGATCTCGAGGGCAGGTACGACCTGAAGCTGGAGTTCGTGGAAGCCGAGGCTGCAGGTAGGACCGCCACCCTCAAGTCCAGGTTAATCGAGGTGGAGCGACACGAGGAGGCCACCGCAGCCGCCCTGGTTTCGGCGCAGGCCGAACTGGCCTCCTCCCGTGCCGAGCCGCTCCCTCTTCAGCAGCGGGTCGCTGACGCCGAGTCCGTCGCGCGACAGAACAGGGAGGAAGTGCTTCAGCAGTGGACGCTGGAGCGCATGCATGCTCCCATGCTCGAGGACCTCAGTAACAGGACCAATATCACCCTAGGCCGCATCTGCGATGAGAATGCTCCTCATCCCCACATGAATGACTATGCGAGCCACCTCCGCTTCTTTACCGACGTGGTGACGCGCCTGGAGAATCATTCCGAGAGAGCTCGCCAACTTGTTGAAGAGAGGAGCCATGGCCTGCTTGGGCGTGCATTCTCCCGCGTCTTCACCCATCTCCAAAACACTGACCCCAACTTTGATTTTGACGCCGCCATCGCTCCCGTACTCGAGGCCATCCAGGGTGACCTGGCGCGATGGGTGGAAGACAATGTGGACGCGCTGGTCAGGGACTTCACTTCCGATGACGATGCGATGGTGGTCACGGTGGACAAAGGCGACGTGGTCGACGATGGTGATGGCGGCGTTGGTGGAGGTGATGGTGATGCTAGCAATGGTGGCAACGATGCCAATGACGCGTCTGAGGGCAATCCGGGGGACGCGGCAAGCGAAATGTCCGACTGATCCCGTGTTTCCTAGCTGTTTGTCCTGCACGCAGAAGCTCGGGCATGGCCCTAGAGGTTGTAAGAGCATTTTTGGAGGAAAAGCCCCTCATGTGAATATACTACTGCCTCTATCTTTTTAGGTTGAGTTGAATATGTGTCTTCATGAACTCACGTATCCTTGGGCAAGTTTGCTGTTGCTGTTTTACCTTAGCCTGGACGAGCCTCGAACCGGCTCGTGAGGTTCCGAGTTTCTGGGAAGCTCCTGAGGAACTCGTCGACACGCCTGAGGGGGCCGCGTGATAAGCAAGTGCTAGCCGTGGCGCGTGTGCGCCATGTCCAGCCCCGCTCGCGAGGGGCCCGCGAGGGGAAAGCAATAGGCGCGAACTCCAAATTAAGGCAAGAACCAGATAGCAAGAAATCGCACGAATGAGAAAAGGCACCCCCACGCGCATCAATGAAAATTCAACTTCAACTTAAATCCAAATCCAGAAGGCAGGGTTACAGAAAAGAGATCCAAAGCAAATGTCCGTGTCCGGCGTGTTACGACATATCTCTCTCAAGGTAGTTTTGGTGATTGATGACAACATGTTTGCGGACTAATCATGTGCTTTGAGTAGTTCACAGATTCATCCCTGGCATGAGACGTTTTATTCCCTTCGGAGTGTCTTTCAAGACGGTGTAGCTCTTTCGTTTCTCTCTCGGTGGACTAGTTGCGTAGAAGGCACCGTACTATCAAGAGGGGGTCCGCTGGGGTATTGCATGGGTGGAATCAACACGTACACATCAGCTTCTCACCCTCCGAGCTCTTCCATTCCTTGAAGGGATCTCTCCTCTTTTCTTTGTCCTGTCTGGGTCCCAGCGGTAGTACCGCGCAACCCAGCGGCAGTACCGCTGAGGAGCCACAAGCGGCAGTACCGCTCCGCAGCGGTAGTACCGCCCGTGACTCCACAGCAGTAGTACCGCTGGGGTGCCTGGCACCACCGCCTTGTCCTCAACCTCTTTGGAGAGATCCTCTCTATCTTCTGTGTCCCAGCGGTAGTACCGCCCTACCAGTGGTAGTACGGCCGAAGGGTCACAAGCGGCAGTTCCGCTCCGCAGCGGTAATACCGCCCGTGACCCCACTGCCGTAGTACCGCTGGGCTGTCTGGCTCCTACCGCCTCAGCTCAAGGGCTCTTTTTCTCGTGTCGGGTTTTGCGGCACTAGTTGCGGTTGTAGAGGCGGTAGTACCGTTTCAGGAGCGGTAGTACCGCCCTTACCACCGCGGTAGTACCGCGTTGGGTCCTATTCCCTACTAGTCTTCTCTGCGCAGCAGTACCGCTAGCTGGAGCGGCAGCACCGCTGACCTAGCGGTAGTACCGCCCCCTCTTAGCGTTAGTACCGCCCTGTGCGGGGCTGGTTGGTGGGGGCAACGGTTGGATTGTTGCCCCCACTATAAAAGGGGGTCCCCTTCTTCCCTTTGACCTACCTCTTCCCCCTCAAGCTCCATTAATGCTCAAGCTGCATTAAATGCCCCAAGCTCCATTTTCGCCCGATCTATCTCTCTAGCCAATAAAACTTGTTGATTTGCTCGGGAGTGGTTGAGAAGGCCCCGATCTACACTTCCACCAAGGGAATTTCGATTCCCCCACTCATCCCTAGCGGATCTTGTTACTCTTGGCTGTTTGAGCACCCTAGACGGTTGAGGTCACCACGGAGCCATAGTCCATTGTGGTGATGCTTCGTGGTTTTGTTGGGAGCCTCCGATTAAGTTGTGGAGATTGCCCCAACCTTGTTTGTAAAGGTTCAGTCGTCGCCTTCAAGGGCACCAATAGTGGAATCACGACATCTCGCATTGTGTGAGGGCGTGAGGATACTAGTGGCTTCTTGGGGAGCATTGTGCCTCGACACCGCTCTAATGGAGACGTACTTCCCCTCAAAAGGAAGGAACTTCGGTAACACATCCTCGTCTTCACCGGATCCACTCTTGGTTATCTCTTACCTTTACTTGTGCAAGCTCTTTAGTGTTACTTCTCTTGCTTGCTTGTATGCTTGTTGTTATTGCATCATATAGGTTGCTCACCTAGTTGCACATCTAGACAACCTACTTTGATGCAAAGTTTAATTTGATAAAGGAAAGTTAAAAATTGGTAGTTGCCTATTCACCCCCCTCTAGTCAACCATATCGATCCTTTCAATTGGTATCAAAGCCTCGTCTCTTTATTAAAGACTTTACCATCCAAAGAGTATGGTTGATACCGTAGACGGTGTGGAGGAACACTCCAGTGTGAATCCGATCTCGTCTACGGGCGATGGGGGAACCTCGGTCTCTCGTGAGGATTTCAATGTGGCCTTAGAGACATTGAAGACCTCCATGACGACCGAGGTTGAAAGCATGTTTACTAAATTTCTTGAGGGACTTAAACTATCCACCGCACCGTTGAAAGTGGGTGACCCCACCGACAAGGTGACGGATGCTATCCCCGACAAGGGGGAAGCTAGTAGTGAAAAGGCTCCTTCTTCTAGTGGTAAAAATGGCACCGGCATCTTTGTTCATGTGGAACCACCACTTGTTTATGGTGGACCGGTTCCTTCTACTCATTTGAATCATGCCGGTCCTCCCCATAAGATTGTGAAAAATGAGGACTTTGATTCTTGGGTTTACCGCTTTAAATGCCATTTAAATCATGTGAACACTAACCTTTGGAGAATCATTGAAGAAGGTTTCTATCCGCATGATCCAAGCAACTTCACTCCTCGAGAAGCCGCGGATAATCAATTCAATGAGAATGATCTCTTCATCATTCAAGATGCAATTCCACCCGAAGACCTACCTCATCTTCGTCCCTTCGCCTTGGCCAAAGATGCATGGCATTGTGTTGTCTCTCTCTACCAGGGAAGCACAAGCATTCAACGCTCCAACTATGAAGTGGTGCAAGATGAGGCCGATGAGTTTGCTATGAAAGAAGATGAAGAACCTCGTGAGCTTTATCGTAGAGTAACCAAACTCGTGGTCTCACTACGAGATCACGGGAGCAAGGACACGGATGACAATTGGATCAAGCGCAAATTCCTCAAGGCAATGATGCCCTACCACAAGGCCATGTCCTCCGTCATTCATCAAAGACCGGACTTCCACACTTTGACCTCAAGTGAAGTGTTGGATGAGTTTGTGGCCATGAACATCTTGGACAAGACCGCCGACAATGCGGTGCTCCGTCCTCAACGGGCAAAGAAGCCTAACCTTGCATTGAAGGCCAAGCTCACCGTTGAAGAAGAAGAAGAGGAAGAAGAGGAGAGCAACCCCGAAGATACGAAGTATGCATATCATGAACACATGGCACTTGCTTCAAGGCAATTTTGGAGCAAGAAAAACTCGAGGCCAAACTTTAGCAAAAACAACTCAAGTGGCACGAAGAGCAAGCAATGTGTAAGGACTTGCTACAACTGCGGCAACGTGAGTCATTTTTTTGCGGAGTGCCCGTATGAGAAGAGGGAAGACAATGGTGGCAAGCTCATCCGAAAGGACAAGGCCAAGTCGTTCCCCAACAAGAGCAACTTCACCAAGAAGACTCCTCCCAAGGCATTGGTGGTACAAGAAGAGTACAATGAGGATGATGACGATGATGAAGGTGATGATTCGGTTGCCATGGCCTCCGTTGCCATTGCAACGACTTCACGGGTGTCTCTCTTCGACTCACCCAATGAGAGCATCACCGCCAAGTGCCTCATGGCTAAAGCCACCAACAAGGTAACCCCCAACATCAAAACTACCATCATTAATCATCCTTCTCCGACGGATAGCATTAATGAACTTGAGGGAGCTAATGTGGAGGCTAATGAGTTTGAGGCCTTTATGGGAAAACTCAAGGGAAAATCCAAGAAGCACCTTGTTGCTCTGTTGGAACAACTTGGTGAAGCCAATGACATGATCGAGGCTCATGAAGACACCATCACTAAATGGAAGGGCATAGTCGTGACTATGCCGATGAGATTTCGGATATTTCCAATGCTTTTTAGGAAGAGCGTGGTCTTCGTTTGGCTCTTGAGGAGTCACACAACGTTGATCATGCTAAGTTAAAGAAAGATTACGATCATGTCCTCATAGTTTCTCATGTGCTAAACTCCGAGAAGGCCGAACTTGAGGTCGATCTTGCTAGACTCAAAGAGGAGTTTTATCTACTTGACAAGGCTCACAAGGTCTTGAAGGGTGCTCATGCTAGCCTCAAAGAGTCTCATGATCAACTTCAAGTAAAGCTAACCAAGGAAAAATCCACTTTCCCTCGTATGATGTTAATTGATAATGCAAATGCTACTAACCCGTGTTGTGAGCATGTGCATCTTGTTGAGGAGAACGCTAAGCTAAAGGGGCAACTTGAGAGAGGTCTTGTGACTTGCATACAAGGCAAGATGAACCTCAACGATCTCTTGATCAACCAAAAGGGAGTTGTGGCCAAGGAAGGGGTTGGGTACGTGCCCGACTCCAAGAACAAGAAGAAGAATGACAAGACCAAACGACCTCCTCCTCTCATGCAAACCTTTGTGAAGGAGGTAGAGAGTGCCTCCGAGGAGAAGAAGAAGAACAATGCAAAGGGTGCAATGTCAAGAAGGGCAATGTCACCCCTCCCAACAAAGCCGGCGATTTTAATCCTTCTTATGTGTTATGCCGTGCTAGTGATGGGCATGTTTATGCCAAATTTGTTGGTTCTCTTCATGAATACATTGAATGGTCTATTTGGGTTCCAAAGACCCTTGTTACTAACATCAAAGGACCCATTACAAAATGGGTACCTAAAACCAAGCATTGATCTCTTGTAGGTGTTTGCTTCCGGTGGGGGATCATGGTTGCTCAATAGCGGAGCTACGAATCATATGACCGGAAGCAAGGACTTGGTGGTGGACGTGCACAAGGTTCCATCTATGCCCACCAATGTCGAGTGGGGTGACGCCTCATCTTCTAAGGTATTGGGACTTGGCAAGGTGGTCATCTCTCATGATCTCATGATAGAGAAGGTCATGCTTGTTGAGTCCCTTGCATACAATTTACTTTCCGTTCGTCAACTTGCAATCATGGGCTTTGCCACTTTCTTTGATATCGATACCGTGTCCCTCTTGTGGAGCAAGACTCTTAAAGTAGCCTTTGTTGGGCATGTCGAGAACGGTCTATATGTGATTAACTTTTCGGAGCGACCCACTAAGACCGCGACGTGCCTAATGGCTAAAGTTGACGTGGGATGGCTTTGGCATCGCCGTTTAGCCCATGTCAATATGAGATCTTTGCAAAGTCTCCTCAAGGGGACCATGTCCGTGGACTAACGAATGTTAGTTTTGCTAAAGATCGTGCTTGCAGTGCTTGTATCGAAGAAAGCTACATGAGAAGGCTCACCCTCCCACGACTATCATTTATTCAAAGAGGCCTTTGGAGCTCCTTCACATGGATCTCTTTGGGCCTCCATCCTTCGATAGTCTTGGAGGTAGGAAGTATTGCTTGGTGATTGTGGATGACTACTCAAGGTACATGTGGGTGTATTTCTTCAAGAGGAAGAGCGAGACCCAACAAACCGTCATTGACTTTGCAAATGAAGCACAAGTCAACACAATGCAAAGATCTTGACAATAAGAAGTGACAACGGCACCGCGTTCAAGAACTACACCTTGGATGAGTTTCTTAGTGATGAGGGAATCAAGCATCAATATTCCGCACCCTACACCCCTCAACAAAACGGTGTTGCAGAGAGGAAGAACCGGACGTTGATGGATGCGGCAAGGACCATGATGGCGGAGTTCAAGTCTCCGTACAACTTTTGGGCCGAAGCCATCAACACCGTGTGTCATGCATCCAATCGGCTCTACCCCCGCAAGGGCTTGAACAAGACTCCATATGATATACTCACCGGTAACAAGCCCAACCTCAAGTACTTCCGGGTATTCGGGTGTAAGTGTTTCATTCTCAAGAAAGGTATTCGGTTGTCTAAATTTGAGGCTAGAGCTTATGAGGGCATATTTGTTGGTTATGCTACAAAATCTCATGCTTACCGCGTCCTCAATA
Organism: Triticum urartu; assembly: GCF_003073215.2. NCBI lineage: Eukaryota > Viridiplantae > Streptophyta > Magnoliopsida > Poales > Poaceae > Triticum > Triticum urartu. Next base: position 536,647,579 of record NC_053023.1, on the reverse strand, counting down.
AATCCACGGGACTTATTGAGGAGACGTGTAACGTGGAGTTTGATGAGAATAACGGCTCCCAAGTGGAGCAAAGTGGCACTTGTGATGTAGGTGATGAAATTCCTCCCCAAGCCATAAGAAGAATGGGTGTTGGCTTTATCCTACCCATCGAGGAACCCCTTGTGGCCGAAGGAGAAGGACAAAGCTCCACTCAAGTGGAGCCATCACCAACCCAAGGCCCACATGCTTCCTAAGAACAACATGAAGGCCCTCATCCTCAAGAACACGACCAAGGGCAAGATCACGCTCAAGACGGTGTTGACACATCAAGTGATGCCCAAGGTCAAGTTCTCTCCTCCGAGCAAGTTCAAGAACAAGAACAAGCCCAAGACGACGCTCAAGATGATCAAGTGACCACTCCTCGTCTCACCCCCGAGGAGGAATTAGACCATCGTGCCGCCAAGGTTGCTTCCAAGATCTCCACCAAGGATCATCTCATGACGAATGTGCTTGGAAGCTTAAGAAAGGGGGTAAGCACTCGTAGACAATTAGCAAATTATTGTGAGCATCACGCATTTGTCTCTTGTGTGGAACCCCACAAGGTCTATGAGGCGCTAGAAGATCTGGATTGGCTCAATGCCATGCATGAAGAACTCAACAACTTTGAGCGCAACAAAGTGTGGAGATTGGTGCCAAGACCGACCGGGAATCACAATGTCATAGGAACCAAGTGGATATTTAAGAACAAGCAAGATGCCCATGGGATTATCATTCGCAACAAGGCTCGTTTGGTAGCACAAGGCTACTCCCAAGTCGAGGGTATCGACTACGGTGAAACCTTTGCTCCTGTTGTTCGTCTTGAATCCATTCGCATGTTGATTGCATATGCTTCTCATCATAACTTTAAGTTACAACAAATGGATGTGAAGAGTGCTTTTCTTAATGGTCCTATTAATGAATTGGTTTACATCAAGCAACCCCCCGGGTTCGAGGATCCCTACTTTCCCGATCATGTGTATCAACTCGATAAGGCACTCTATGGCCTTAAACAAGCCCCACGTGCGTGGTATAACCACCTTACCGAGTTGTTACAAGACCGTGGTTTTGAAGTTGGGCTAATCGACCCCACTCTTTTTACTAATAAGGTCAAAGGGGAGCTGTTTCTGTGCCAATTATATGTTGATGATATTATCTTTGGTTCTCCTAACAAAGCTTTCAATGAGGAATTTGCCGCTCTCATGACCTCAAAGTTCGAGATGTCCTCCATGGGAGAGTTGAAGTTCTTTCTAGGGTTCGAAGTGAAGCAAAGAAGAGAAGGAACCTTCATCAATCAATCCAAATACACTCAAGACATGCTCAAGAGATTCAAGCTAAGTGACGTCAAGCCAGCTTCCACTCCAATGCCCACCAAGTGCCAACTTGACTTAGATCCCAATGGTAAAGTGGTGGATCAAAAGGTATATCGCTCCATGATTGGATCCTTGCTTTACCTTTGTGCATCTAGACCGGACATCATGTTGAGTGTGGGAATTTGTGCACGGTTTCAAGCCGCACCTAAGGAAAGTCACTATGTGGCGGTCAAACGAATCTTTCGATATTTGGCTCATACCCCAAACTTGGGCTTATGGTATCCAAGAGGATCAAACTTCAAGCTTGTAGGGTACTCATATTCCGATTGGGCGGGAGACAAAGTGGATAGGAAATGCACTTCCGGAGGGTGCCAATTCCTTGGTTGCTCTTTGGTAAGTTGGTCTTCCAAAAAGCAAAGTTGTGTATCTCTCTCGTCCACCGAGGCGGAGTATGTTGCAGCCGGTAGTTGTTGTGCACAACTCATATGGATGAGGCAAACTTTAAAGGATTACGGTGTCACTTGTGACAAAGTGCCTCTTTGGTGTGACAATGAAAGTGCCATCAAGATCTCTCTCAACCCGGTGCAACACTTCATCCAGGATCATATTAGGCGAGGAGAGATCGAGCTCAACTATGTCAACACTCATGACAACCTTGCAGATATTTTCACGAAGCCCTTGGATGAAGCAAGATTTCACGAGTTAAGGCATGAGCTAAATATCATTGATTCGAGCAATGTGGCTTGAACCCTTGCACACCCCACCACACTCAATTTGCTGTCTAGTTTAGGTGTAGGCATGGACATAGGGGGAGTGTTGTTCTCTCAATGAACTCTCCCTCCCCCATTATGCATAAATTGATCAAGTCTTTCTCTTTAGCCATTGATTGATGGTAGTTGTGTTTCAAAGATGAGTTTTGGTCATGGGCTCAAGGTTAAAATCTTCGCGGCGCCATACCTCTTGACTCAAACATAGGTGGCCTCGGCCACCGCCCTCTCTTGAAGAGGTGTGTCTTGGCCGTTTGCTGGTGTGCTCTCTTTTCTTGCCGTTTTGTTTTTTCCTCGAGCTAAGCCGTGTTGTTTGGTTGCCGTGGCGTACTGGGCGGTACTACCGCTGGTGGTGCGCGGTACTACCGCTTATAAGCGGTACTACCGCCCCCCAGCGCGGTACTACCGCTGAGGGACGGGACCAGGGGGTTATATCGAGGCAGGGGGGTTTCTTCTCCCCCATACCCATTCGCTTCGCCCCCTCTTTCCTCTTCCTCTCTCCAGCCTCCTCTTGCCGCGGGAGGGCTCCGGCGGATGTCTCCGGGGCATCCCTCTCCATTTCCTTTGGTGGAGTCGATCCCCACCTCGTTCTCTTGCCATGGATGCCGGTATTGCCCCCGTTCCTTCTTTCCTTTTGTCTCATTTTTCAGATCCTGTTCTTAGGGGCAATGGTGGTTGCATCTCTAGATTTTTGGCTAAATCTAGGCTTGAGTAGATTGGAGAAGGCAACTAGACTATCTTGATTAGAGTTTGGTAGGAATATTTTTGAATTTGGCGGGCCGGTAGTGCCGGATCTGACCACGGTAGCAAGAAATTGCTGTTTCCCCGTCTCGAGCGGTACTACCGCTCTCTTTGGAGCGGTACTACCGCTTGGGCGGTACTACCGCGTGCATGTCACGATACTACCGCTGCCTGCCAAGCTCCATCATGTTCCTGCCTTTTCTTTGATCCTTTTGTTGTGTTTCTTGGCTTATGCTCGTTCTTTCTGGTTGTTTTGCATGTACTTGTGTTTGGCTCCAGGTGATGAACATCCTGAGCATCAAGCTCTCCGTATCAACCCCGGGCGTGCAACATCAAAACGCTACCGCACCTCTGAGCCAGCCGGTGGTTCCTCTAGCACCCAACCGCCTCCAGCAAGTGCATCCGCAAGTGTTCCTCCACCTCCTCAGCACTCGAAGAGATCCGCCACCAAGCCAAAGGGGAAGACTGTGATTGAGATGACCAACAAGGAGTTTTGGGAAAGGCGTCGCTGCAATCCCTATGAGGTGGACCAAGAACCCACTTTGGTCAACCGCCCGTTCTAGAACCGATTTCAGTTTGCCATCTATTTTGATGTGATCAAGGCCAAGAAGAATCTCTTTGTTGATGTTTGCTCCATTGACACTGCTGCTATGGAGAAGGACCCAGAGTACTTTGGCGAAGCCCTTCAGATGTGCACTCAGCTGAACATTCTCAGGATCATGCAATTCAACAAGGATTTCGATGCAGATTTGGTGGCTCAATTCTTTGCCACCGTTCATCTTGGGATGGATGTCGACAGAACTCTGACATGGATGACCAATGGCAAGTTGCTTTCTGTCAAGTGGAAGGCTTTCATGGAGTTACTTGATGTGGTGGATCACGGGCTTGAGACTCCAGTCGGTTTCCGCCCTCACCGCAATGCTACGTCCACCCACAAGCAAGCCCTTTGGCCCTACTGCACTGTGAAAGTTCACCCAGTGACTGAGAAGAAAACCTATGAGCTGTCTCCGTATCTGGACATTCTTCATCGCATCTTCCGTGAGACTCTCTTCCCTCGGATCGGGAATCTGGATATGGTCCACTCTTACCTCGTGGACATGCTCCTTTTCTGTCAGCATGAGAAGGAAGCAAACATTGGAGAGAGCCTGGATATTTCTCATGTCATGTGGTCTGAACTTCTCTCTGCCGTGTCTGAGCGCAAGTGCCCGATATATGGTCCATTCATCATGAGGCTCATTGAGAGGGCCTGGGCACAGATCTATCCCAGAGTGTTGCTGGAAACTGGAGACTTGGTTTCCCATGAGATCAAGCGTCTGAGGAAGAAGGACAATTGGGTCACCCCAGCACCTCAATCCGGGGGTCCGTCTGCTGCTGCTGCTGCCATGGAGACCGAGGGTGGGGCAGGCACTGATGATCACGAGGAGGATCTTGGGCCCTCTAGTGCTGAACCCTCGTGGGCGAAGAAGCTTAAACACAAGTTGAAGAAGCTTTTCTGCATGGAGTCTCATGGTCAGTACATGACTCATGTGGCGGAGAAGCATGCCAGGGTGCGCCACAAGGAGCTCATGCGTCAGATAGGAGCGACAGTTGCCAGTGGATCTGAGGGTCAGATCACTGAAGAGGAGGAGTGGATTCATCAGCATTGCCCTTGGACCGACTCCGACGCCGAGCAGTTTTCGACCAACGACGGAGATGCAGACGATCATGCTGAGATATGATGTTCGAGATCCTCAGCTTTCCATCACCTGGAGTCGTAGTGTCGCTCTTTTCTCTTTTTGGTGTCTCGCTACCAAAGGGGGAGAGAGTGTAGGGATTTGTGTTGCCGAGCTTTGAGTTTGTCGTCTTGTCATCTTGTGTTTTCTTGTGTGTTCTCTTAGTGTTTTTGTTTGGTTTGGTTTGGTGCCCGTGAGACCTAAGTTCTAGACATATGGTGTGAGACATATGCTCCCTATCGCTACCTTATTACTTATGTCTATTCAGTACTGTAGTATATTATGATTTGCATGCTTGTCCTGTTATATACTCTTCTCTCATATATCTTGTGCTTAGGTTTGTTGGACTATAAAATATAGGGGGAGTGTTGATCCGGATGTGTGTGTCTTGCTTTCCTTTTGCTCCTCTTTCTAGGCGCACACATTCTGGGGGAGCCCGTCTATATTTTGTAGTTCTTAGTTTTCTTACGTTTATATCTTTTCCTTGTGCAAATCCCTAGTTGTCATCAATCCACCAAAAAGGGGGAGATTGTTACAGCATATCTCTCTCAAGGTAGTTTTGGTGATTGATGACAACATGTTTGCGGACTAATCATGTGCTTTGAGTAGTTCACAGATTCATCCCTGGCACAAGATGTTTTCTTCCCTCGGAGTGTCTTTCAAGACGGTGTAGCTCTTTCGTTTCTCTATCGGTGGACTAGTTGCATAGAGGGCACCGTACTACCAAGAGGGGGTCCGCTGGGGTATTGCATGGGTGGAATCAACACGTACACATCAGCTTCTCACCCTCCGAGCTCTTCCATTCCTTGAAGAGATCTCTCCTCTTTTCTTTGTCCTGTCTGGGTCCCAGCGGTAGTACCGCGCAACACAGCGGTAGTACCGCTGAGGAGCCACAAGCGGCAGTACCGCTCCGCAGCGGTAGTACCGCCCGTGACTCCACAGCAGTAGTACCGCTGGGGTGCCTGGCACCACTGCCTTGTCCTCAGCCTCTTTGGAGAGATCCTCTCTCTCTTCTGTGTCCCAGCGGTAGTACCGCCCTACCAGCGGTAGTACGGCCGAAGGGTCACAAGCGGCAGTTCCGCTCCGCAGCAGTAGTACCGCCCGTGACCCCGCTGCCATAGTACCGCTAGGCTGTCTGGCTCCTACCGCCTCGACTCGTGGGCTCTTTTTCTTGTGTCGGGTTTTGCGGCACTAGTTGCGGTTGTAGAGGCGGTAGTACCATTTCAGGAGCGGTAGTATCGCCCTTACAACCACGGTAGTATCGCGTTGGGTCCTATTCCCTACTAGTCTTCTCTACGCGGCAGTACCGCTGGCTGGAGCGCCAGTACCGCTGACCTAGCGGTAGTACCGCCCCCTCTTAGCGGTAGTACCGCCCTGTGCGGGGCTGGTTGGTGGGGGCAACGGTTGGATTGTTGCCCCCACTATAAAAGGGGGTCCCCTTCTTCCCTTTGACCTACCTCTTCCCCCTCAAGCTCCATTAATGCTCAAGCTCCATTAAATGCTCCAAGCTCCATTTTCGCCCGATCTATCTCTCTAGCCAATCAAACTTGTTGATTTGCTCGGGAGTGGTTGAGAAGGCCCCAATCTACACTTCCACCAAGGGATTTTCGATTCCCCCACTCATCCCTAGCGGATCTTGTTACTCTTGGGTGTTTGAGCACCCTAGACGGTTGAGGTCACCATGGAGCCATAGTCCATTGTGGTGAAGCTTCGTGGTTTTGTTGGGAGCCTCCGATTAAGTTGTGGAGATTGCCCCAACCTTGTTTGTAAAGGTTCAGTCGCCGCCTTCAAGGGCACCAATAGTGGAATCACGGCATCTCGCATTGTGTGAGGGCGTGAGGAGAATACGGTGGCGCTAGTGGCTTCTTGGGGAGCATTGTGCCTCCACACCGCTCTAACAGAGACGTACTTCCCCTCAAAAGGAAGGAACTTTGGTAACACATCCTCGTCTTCACCGGATCCACTCTTGGTTATCTCTTACCTTTACTTGTGCAAGATCTTTAGTGTTACTTCTCTTGCTTGCTTGTATGCTTGTTGTTATTGCATCATATAGGTTGCTCACCTAGTTGCACATCTAGACAAGCTACTTTGATGCAAAGTTTAATTTGATAAAGAAAAGTTAAAAATTGGTAGTTGCCTATTCACCCCCCCTCTAGTCAACCATATCGATCCTTTCACGGCGCCTAGTGTAGTCTTCTTGTCTTCTCACCAGTGCGGAGCTAAGTGCTCCCACTAGGACGTGGGAGGGAGCCCCCGAGGCCCGAGGGCGGCACTCCCGAGACTCAGGGGTGTGTACAGCCCCACTCATTATTACGTGAGAGTTTCACGAGCATAGACCATCATAGGCGTGAGCCTTACTTCATATCGCCACACGATGGTCCCTCCTTGCACCTCTCTCGACCACCGTTGGGGGCGACCAGAAACCAGGACGACACCAAGGGGCAAAGGGGACGCCAGCGGCGTCCTCGGCGACCACGGGTCCTCTACTGGGGGAAGGCTTTGGAGTGCCTCTCTGGCAAAGGGCCTACCTCCAGGGAACGCCTTGTTCCGTGCGGCGCGGGGAGGGGCCTTTCCCCCGGCCCCTCTCTTGCAACCCCCAGCGCCCCCTGGCAGCAGGGAGGCCGACGAGCTGGGGCCGCCATCCACTGCTGTGACCTGATCCTCCTGCGTCCCATGGTTAGCATAAGCCTGCTCCTGAGGAATTAGTGGTACCCTGTAGCTGTTGTCGCCGGCGCGGTTGGTGAGGCTTCCGGAGGGCTCCTGAAAGGTGCCGACTTCTAGCGCCTCCTCCTCCCAGCCCGGCTCGAGGAATAAGCCAGGGTCGTCTTCCAGCATGTACTCCTAGTCCACCATGCGGGGCAAGTAGGCCTCCGAGACCGTCGCCTCAAAGACCATGTCGTAGTGCCCCACGCTCCATGTTGCCCTGCCCAACATGCCGCCTTGAGGGTGGTAGGGTTGCATCCCGCCGGGGCCGTAGGTGGCAGCGCTCGCGCTCGCGCCCACCGGAGATGGCTCGGGTGCGAGCGGGTGTCCAGCTCCGTTGGTTGCGCCGGTGTCGATGAAGCCTGGTGGCGTGCCCGTGGGCACGCGGGCGCGTTGAGGCCCGCCATGCGACCCGGCCACGGCTTGTGGTGTGAGCAGAGAGCAGGAGCGTGGTGCTCTCGAGGCCGCGGCGTCCAAGAGCTCGGCGACGCGCTCCAGCAATGCATCCTGGCCGCTCTCCATTAACCGGCATCGCATCAGCTCCCGAGCCACTATGAGCGCATCCCTCATGTTTGCTTGCTCCCGTCGGTTGTGTGGCGCCGTGGCCGCGACGTGGCTTGAGGCTTTTGCGGCTGCCCGCACTTGTCGCGGAGTAAGGGCGGACGGCGGGTGACCGCGTCACCCACGCCCCACGGTGTTTGGTGGTGCGCGTGCTGCCTGGGGTGCTGGGTCGAGGTCTTCTTGAGCGGGCGGCGCCACGCGGGCTGGGCAGGCTGCCCAGCGGTTGGCGTTGGTCCTTGAGTCGCCAGACATCGGAGCCGCGGAGTGTCGGGGGACCAACGAGCGGATCAACTGGCGGAATAAGAGCTCCAGCGCACCCCTACTTGGCGCGCCATAATGTCAGATCTCGGGTTCCGGCAAAACCCTCAAGGTTCGAACACCGGGGTGCGCGAGAAGATCTCCCCCTACCAACTCATGCCCTCAACGTCGCCACGATCTCAAAGGCAAGCTCGACGAACTCGCAACACAAGAGACACAAGATTTATACTGGTTTGGGCCACCGTTGTGGTTTAATACCCTACTCCAGTGTGGTGTGGTGGATTGCCTCTCGGGCTGAGAATGAACAGTACAAGGGGAAGAACAACCTCCTGAGGTGAGGTGTTCTTGTGCTTGGTGGATGTGAGGATGGGTAGGATCTAGTCCAAGTTGAGATGGCTGAGGTTCTATCTTGTTGTCCCCCCGCCTGCTGTGGTGGCTAATCCTATTTATAGAGGCCCTGGTCCTCTCCCCAAATATTGAGCGGGAAGGGATGCCACAACGGCCAATTTGAAAGGGGACGGCTAGTATAAGTTATCCTGACAAAAGTAGTCTTCGCCTGCCAAAGGCTCTGGTGGTGACGCCGCCTTGGGCTCCATGGTGACCTCCATCTTGCCGTCCTGCTGGTCTTGGTCTCGTTGCACTGATATGGAAACCTTTGCTTGATGCATCGGTACTCCTCGTCTGCGCTTGCCTCCTTAGCACCAAAGAGGAAACAAGGACATTGTGCGTGCTAGCGCCCACCTGGTCTAGATCGTCATGGCTCACGTAATTGGAACCTCGTGAGGTTTGCCTTGCCTTGATCTCTCCGCCCCTCGCGAGCCAGCCTGGTGAGGCTGCTCCCGAGGAGGTCTTGCATTGTCCGCCTCGCGAGGCATGGCCCCTCACGAGGGTCTTGAATGCTTGTTGGTGAAGATGGGCCGTACGGTCCCGCTTGCAGGGCCACAACATGGGCCGTAGGCAGGCAAGTCTGGGGACCCCCCTTCCCAGAACGCCGACAGGGCATACTTCGGATCACCGAATTTAGTCTGTAATAAGAAGGGCTTACGGGACGCTATCTCCTCCCGAGCCGCTCTAGACTCGGACCGTGCTTCTCTCGCCTCTTGTAAGGCCTTGTCAAGATCGATCGTTTTGACTTTGCTATCCTTTTCGAGGAATTCACATCGGACAGTGGCATCCTTTAGCTCGCACGCCATGGTAGATATTCTCTCCTCGCGCTGGCGCCGAGCAGCCTGTTCGGCTTTTAACTCAGCGGCTGCCTTCTTGGCAACCGCATCACTCATCCTGGCTTGCTCCTTGTCCCGGACGAGCTCAGCCCGCAGGGTCTCAACCGCGACAGCACCATCTGCAGTTATGCATTTCTCAGTATATAATTCTCAGCTTCATGCTCATATTATTATACATACATATACTGACTGCCCCAAAACATACATTGCTCCTTGTCGAGCCGCCCGTTAATAAGCGTGATGTCGTCATCCGCCACATCAAGTTTCTACTTCAGACCTGCAACCTCTGTAGCATGGGCAGCCGCCACGGATGTAACAGCATGTGGTCCAATTAATTGCATTAGTTCCTGGGCATATCTTTTTGATCCTCTGATCGCCTACCTTTGGACGCCAACCAGAGTCTCAGGGGCTACTACCTATACACAGGTGCATTTGGCACGTAGAAGTGCAATTCAAGATATTACATTGCATACCTCGAAGCCTCTTAGTAGGCTCATGAAGGCTTCATTCAATCCACTTCTCGCGGACAGAATCGTTTCAACTACCGTACCCATTAAGGTACGATGCTCCTCTGAGATGGACGCATGTTGCAACATGTCCATCAATATATTCAGCGCCTCCCGATTCCTGGAAGCGGCCGTGGGAGTACAGACTCCCTTCTAAGGGATATGTTTACTCGACCCCAGAGTCGTCTCCGGCTGTAAACCGAATGGTCCGGGGCACGCCCGGGACCCTGGACCACCGAAGTATCACATTCAGGCGTGGTCTTCATTGTCCCTCGCACCACTTTTTGATCAGGAGAGATCCTCTGGGATGACACCTCAAAGTTGTCCGCCCTATTGGGCGAGAAGGTTTGTGGAGGTGTCTCGCTTCCATCATCTCTGGAAGAAGATCCCCCGAGGAGGAGGAATGTTGAGGAAGACTGTGTGCCGGACTGCAAACATATATTTTGGATGTTACTCTTGTAACCAGAAAGGAACGGGATATGTTTAGGACACCCTTGTTCACTTACGATTCGGCTAAGGGCTTGTCCTTACAAAGGAACTGCGCGACAAAGCGTCTTCAGAACCCGAACCGCCTGACATGGACATCTTCCCTCGCTTAGGAGCCTTTACTTCCAAATCTTCGGAGGCGGTCCTTTTATTCCCATGGGGGAAGGGATGTCAGTTTCCCCTTCTCTTTTGTCTTTGGAAGAGGGAGCTCCAACCTCCCCGGACATAATGTCTGGTGTGCCTTTAGCATGGAGGATGCCTTTGGCCTTCTCGCCTCCTCCTTGTCCTCCTTCACCGACACTTGATATGGAGCTGGAGTCAGCATCCTTGTTAACACAGGATCAGCTGAGTCTTCGGGGAGAGGGGCCGAACACCTAATTCGTTTCGCCTTCTTTATCCAACCCAATTCAAAGATTGTTTTCTCAGTATTACGGAATATTTAACTAAGCTGTGTTCGGGAGTCGAGTGCTTACCGAGGTATCCGGATGGTTGCAGTCGAGACCAATGTCTTCGGAGGTATCGGGCCACTATTTTCGTGTCCCGAAGAATAACTTCCACATCCCTCTGTGCGTCGTGATGAAGAAGTCTTGAAGGGTCCGTGGTCCTTCCGGATTGAACTCCCACATGCGGAGGGGCCATCGCTGGCACGGCAGGACCCGGCGGACTAGCATTACCTGGATTACATTGATGAGGCCGGTGTCCTTTTCGAGGAGGCTCCGGATGTAGCTCTGTAGCGTCTGCACTTCGTTAATTGATCCCTAGTCTAGCCCCTTATTAATCCATGATGCGAGCTGTAATGGAGGGCCCGATCGAAACGCAGGTGTAGCTGCCCACTTGGTACCATGGGGCTTGGTAATGTAAAACCACTCTCGCTTCCATAGGTTGGAAGCTTCCGTGAAAGAGCCTTTTGGCCAAAGAGCATTGGTGAGCTTGTTCACCATAGCACCGCCACACTCTACTTGCTTCCCCTTGATTACCTTCGGCTTCACATTAAAGGTCTTGGGCCATAAACTGAAGTGTGGGGGAATGCGGACAAAGGCCTCGCACATGACCATGAACACCGAGATGTGAAGAAAGGAGTCCGGAGCTAGATCGTGAAAATCTAGCCTATAATAGAACATGAGACCGCGAACGAAGGGATGGAGAGTGAACCCTAGCCCCCGGAGGAAGTGGGGGATGAATACGACCCTCTCGCCGGTTCTGGGAGTAGGAATAACCTGTCCTTTAGCAGGGAGCCTATGGTGGATTTCCGCGGTCAGATATCTTGTCGCCCGGAGCTTCATGATATCCTCTGTCACCGGCCTTGAAGGCTAGGTCCGGACATGACTGGGAAGCTCGGAGCAATTAAGTTGAAACCCGGGTGCTGGAACTCGATGTTGGAAAGGTTGAGGAAGAGGTAGGCACAGAGGAGAAAGACGGGTTTGTGCCCCTTTATAAAGGCGATGAATATCAAACGCCTCCTCATAGGCCTTAAAGCCTGCCTATTCCCAAGGGATCATGCCAACGGAGTAGTTGGGTTATCCACACCCATATTGATGAAAATCATGTAATAAGGGGACACGATCTCTGCTTCAACAAGACGTGCCAGTAAAAGCGCATCTTAAAACATGGAGCGGGAGGCTAAAAAACGGTTCAAAATAATGACTGGGCAGGGACGTGATGTCACGCTACAAAAATTGTCAACAGATTGGACTTGTAAAATATTACACTTTCCGCGGGTGTGTGTGGTACTTGTTTTGCAGAGCCGGACACATTTTCTGTGTTCAAGAGCTATTCTGGAATATTCGGAGAAGGAATCCGCCTTGCAATGCCAACGACAATCTGCGCGCCGGACACCTCGTCATTGAAGCCTGGTTCAGGGGCTACTGAGGGAGTCCTGGATTAAGGGGTCCTCGGGCGACCTGTTGGACGTAGGCCGGACTGATGGGCCGTGAAGATACAAGATGGAAGACTCTCTCCCGTGTCCGGATGGGACTCTCCTTGGCGTGGATGGCAAGCCTAGCCTTCGGATATGAAGATTCCTTTCTCTGTAACCGACTTTGTACAACCCTAGTCCCCTCCGGTGTCTATATAAACCGGAGGGTTTACTCCGTAGAGGCAATAATCATAATCATACATGCTAGACTTCTAGGGTTTAGCTATTACGATCTCGTGGTAGATCAACTCTTGTAATCCTCATATTCATCAAGATCAATCAAGCAGGAAGCAGGGTATTACCTCCATAAAGAGGGCCCAAACCGACACCGGGGACTCCACAGCCCGGCCCCGGGGCTGCAGTAACCGGCCTGGGGACTTCGCCAAGCGGCTCGGGGACTGCAGCTATCGCACCCAGCCCGGGGACTTCACAACCCGACCCGAGGGCTACAGAAGTCGGCCCGGGGACTTCAACGATACAGCAAGCGGCGCCCAATTCCAACCCGCTGCCTCCCAACCCAACCTCCCTAGTACAAGTGGCCATGATAACAATAGATGTTGTTCAAGCACCATCCTGGGCTCAGCCCATCCTCAACTTCCTGGTCAACAGAGAGCTACCGGCTGATGAGATCTCAGCCCAACAAGTACAGTGCCGAGCAGAACCTTACATGATAGTAAATAGAGAGGTGTTCAAACGCAGCGTGACTCGGGTCTTCCAGCGCTGCATAGAACCAGAGAGGGCCAAGCAATCCTCAAAGATATCCACCAAGGCGAGTGCGGCCACCACGCGGCCTCCAGATCCCTTGTCGCCAAAGCCTTCCGCCATGATTTCTTCTGGCCGACTGCTTTGGAGGACGCCAAATATCTGGTCAAACATTGCAAGGGGTGCCAGGAATTCAGCTCCAAGCAACATCTGCCGGCCTCTGCACTCAAGACCATCCCCCTCACTTGGCCCTTTGCCGTTTGGGGGCTGGACATGGTGGGACCATTCAAGACGACACGTGGTGGCATGACCCATCTGCTTGTCGCTGTGGACAAATTCACGAAGTGGATTGAAGCAAAGCCAATCAAGAAACTGAACGGTCTGACTGTCGTGACCTTCATCGCAGAAATCAGCGTCCAATACGGTGTACCACACAACATCATCACCGACAATGGCACCAACTTTGCCGAAGGAGCCTTGGCCCGTTTCTGGGCGATGCAGGGCATCTGACTGGACTTAGCGTCCGTTTCCCATCCGCAGTCAAACGGCCAAGTCGAGCAAGCAAACAACCTCATCCTCTCCGGCATCAAGCCCCGACTGGTCGAGCCTCTAGAGCGATCGGCTGGCTGCTGGACCGACGAGCTGTCGGCCGTCCTTTGGAGCCTGCGCACCACTCCGAACAAGTCAACCGGCTTCACTCCTTTCTTCCTTGTGTACGGGGCCGAGGCTGTCATCCCAACTGACATCGAGTTCGACTCACCTCGCGTCACCATGTACACAGAAGCGGAGGCAAAAGAAGCACGAGAAGACGACGTCGATCTGCTGGAAGAGGTCCGACTGTTAGCACTCAGCCGGTCCGCCATCTACCAGCAGAGTCTGCGCCACTACCACAGTCGGAAGGTCAAGCCAGGATCCTTCCAAGAAGGTGACCTTGTGATCCGACTGATCCAGCGAACTGCCGGCCAACACAAGCTCTGGGCCCCTTGGGAAGGCCCCTTCATCATCAGCAAAGCATTGGGCAATGACTCCTACTACCTCATCGACGCACAGAAGCCCAGAGTGCGCAAGAGGGACGACTCGGGCAAGGAATCGGAGCGTCCATGGAATGCAAATCTCCTCCGAAGATTTTACAGTTAATGTAGTATGTACCACGCTACCTTTTGTATTAAGTGCTAAGACATCGGGTCCCTCGACGAGCACTCGAGGGCTACCCTTTTTATCTATATGATAAGTTCTATGCCTATGAATGTGTTATTTCATTACTCCGTCTGGCACCAGGTTCGACCAGTCATTCCGGAGACAAGTAGTGTGCCGACACCTAAGCCCTCTCTTTCCATAAGCCGCAGCTCGCAGAGCGGCTGTTCGGTTGGCAAGAGCTAAAGGCAGGAAACGGTGCCCACACGAAAAATGCTTAAGGACCAAAAGCACTCGCATAGGCCAAGCCGGCTCCTCGCCTCACCAACTGGCTGCTGAGCAGCCGGCCGGCCGACTTCTCACTTAACTTGCTACGTTCTAAAACGGCCAAGGTACTTGCCTTCCTGAAAATTGGCCAAGTACTTGACCTAGCCATAGACCGCAGAGCGGCTGTCCGACTGGTAATGCGGCAGCTAAGGGAAGGCGGCAAAGAAAAAAGCCAAAAGAGTAGCAAGACAAGTTAGAACTCGGTGAAATTAATTTACATAGCTAAAGGCCCTTGGCCAGCATTCAACAGAGTTTGAATACACCCCCAGCGAGTGGAATTGCGCAAACTTAACAAGTTTTGTTTGAGAGATTACAAAACAGGAAAGATAACTTGGCCATCTAGGCCAGAGGAGCAGCAGCCGAATCGGAGGGGTCGGCAGAGGTCGAGGCTCTGGGTGGTGGAACGGCCGTCTAGTTGGTCTCCGCCTGGTCAGCACCAGCAGCAGTCGGCTCACCGGCGCGCGGCTCGTTGGTCGAGACTTGGTCGGGCCGAGGCCGGCTGTCGGCTCCATCATCCGGTGCATCGTCTTCGCTGTCCTCGCCATCCTCTTCCTCACCTTCATCATCGGAGGCGATCTCCTCCATCGAGTCCTTGCCGTCTACCGGGTTCGCCCCGAACCAGTTGGGCGGCACCGCGGCACCCTCCTCGTCCAACTCAGGGAGGAAGACACTGGTGTCAGTGTACTCGGCGATCGCTGCGGCACGATGAGAGAGCGCGGGCACCACCGCCGCCAACTCTTCGCCAACCTCAAGCCGAAACGTGGCCAACTAGGCTAAGTCCAGCCCAACATACCATGCCTTGGCGAACTCCAAGGCTCTTCGGGCGCCTGCTTGAGCAGAGGAGCCCTTCCAAGCCTTGAAGCGGCCAATCGCCACCTCCAACTAGTCGGCGGTCTGACTGGGGGTGCGTGGACCTTGTACTTCTGGCCAAAGGGCAGAGACCAGCTAGGACCCAACGTGCTGAAGGCGGTGGAGCATACGGTGGGCCGACTGCAGGTGCACCCTGATGGCCAGAAGTTGCTTGTTCATGTTGCGGGGTGCGTTGGGCGGGATCACCGCTCCTTCACTCCGGCGCTCGTCGCGGCGAGCCTCGATGGCTTGGCTGGCAACAACGACATAGCCAGGAAAGAAGTCTGCGCAAAGAAAAACAAAGATCAGAAGCCGGAAGCTGATTGTAGATGCAGTCGGCGGCTATTCTAAAGACAAAGAAGTTTACCGTCGATCATCTCCTCGATCTCGCCATAGCCAGCGGTGAGGATCGCCTCCTTCTGGGGCCACTTTGAGCGCTCGGTCTCAAACTCGGCCTGAAGGGCGTCGTCCGCCTCCTTGAGCATCTGGAACTCCAATTTGTGCTGGTCCGCCAACTGCTTGGCTAGGTGGTCGCGCTCCTGGGCCACCTTGCTGCACTCCTCCTCCTTGGTGCACAATGCAGTTTGGGCTTCACCCAGCTGCTGCTGCAAGGTGGCGTTGGCTCCTGCAAAGGCAAAGAAAAGAAGACAATCAACAACATTGACCAAAAAGAAAAAGTGGTTGCCAGAAGATCCGACCCGATTGCTCAGCAGTCAGCCCGAATCTCGGGGGCTACACCCAGCGGGTGCGCTGACGCGCCGCCGCAAGACAGAAAGGTTGGAGGCTTACTCTGGCTGTCGGCCTGATCAGTGTTCCGCTTGGCCAGCTCCCGGACTTGGGAGTTAAAGGCGGCAGCACGGATATTGTGGTAATCCCGCAATGAAGACAACATAAGAAAATAAGAGGTCAGCACTCGGAACTTACCTTTACGTTTCGAGCCGCCTGCTCAGCAGCCGGCCCGGAACTCGGGGGCTACACCCAGTGGGTGCGCTGGCGCGCCCCCATGGAAGATTACAAAAATAAAAAACAAGGCGAAGAAACGTACCCGGACGGCTGCTCACGTCGACAAAAACGCCTTCGTGTACTGCTGAAGGGCAGTACCTTGGGCTTGAAACTGGGCCTGGACATCTTGCGCCGCCTTGTTCAACAGGCTCGTCCCACCCCCAGGCGTCCACTCCGGTGGAACGACGCTGGTGGCTTCTGCATCTGGGGCTGATGAGCTCGCGGCCTCGATATTCTACGGCCGTGGCGGCAACGTCGCCTTCACCATGCGCCGACGTATCGGAGTACAGGCCACAGGGGTCGCCCCCACCACCAGCTCGCCACCAACTGGCGGCACCTGCGATGCGTCAGGCTAGCTGCCATGTGCCACAGCGGTCGGCACTTGCAGGGGCTCCTCTACCCCCAAGACGACGGCGTCGCCTCCTCCGCCCTCCACGACCGGCTGTTCGTCACCGGCTCCTCTAGTCGGCACCTGGATCTCTGGCGCCGGTGAAGCGGCGCGCAGTGGAATGACAAGTTGTGGAGCTTGGCCGCGTGTGGCCTTCTTTGCCCGCGCCCTGGCGTCCGCGTCCGCCCGCTCCTTGGCCGCAGCGTCGGCCTGAGCCATGGTGGCCGTGTCGGCTTCATCCTGCGTCACCTTGGTCGTCGCTGCCTTTTGCCGCTCCATGCTACCTCTTGAGCACCGTGTTGGTTTTCCCTTGAAGAGGAAAGGGTGATGCAACAAAGTAGCGTAAGTATTTCTCTCAGTTTTTGAGAACCAAGGTATCAATCCAATAGGAGGCCACGCACGAGTCCCTCTCACCTACACAAACAAATAAATCCTCGCAACTAATGCGATAAGGGGTTGTCAATCCCTACACGGTCACTTACGAGAGTGAGATCTGATAGATATGATAAGATAATATTTTTGGTATTTTTTATGACAAAGATGCAAAGTAAAATAAAAGGCAATAAAAATAACAAATTGTTGGAAGATTAATATGATGGAAAATAGACCCGGGGCCATAGGTTTCACTAGTGGCTTCTCTCAAGAGCATAAGTATTCACTGTGGGTAAGAAAATTACTGTTGAGCAATTGACAGAATTGAGCATAGTTATGAGAATATCTAGGTATGATCATGTATATAGGCATCACGTCCGAGACAAGTAGACCGACTCCTGCCTGCGTCTACTACTATTACTCCACACATCGACCGCTATCCAGCATGCATCTAGAGTATTAAGTTCATAAGAACAGAGTAACGCTTTAAGCAAGATGACATGATGTAGAGGGATAAACTCATGCAATATGATATAAACCCCATCTTGTTATCCTCGATGGCAACAATACAATACGTGCCTTGCTGCCCCTACTGTCACTGGGAAAGGACACTGCAAGATTGAACCCAAAGCTAAGCACTTCTCCCGTTGCAAGAAAGATCAATCTAGTAGGCCAACCAAACTGATAATTCAAAGAGACTTGCAAAGATAACCAATCATACATAAAAGAATTCAGAGAAGATTCAAATATTGTTCAAAGATAAACTTGATCATAAACCCACAATTCATCGGTCTCAACAAACTCACCACAAAAGAAGATTACATCGAATAGATCTCCACAAGAGAGGGGGAGAACTTTGTATTGAGATCCAAAAGGAGAGAAGAAGCCATCTAGCAAATAACTATGGACCCGAAGGTCTGAGGTAAACTACTCACACTTCATCCGAGGGGCTATGGTGTTGATGTAGAAGCCCTGCGTGATCGATACCCCCTCCGGCGGAGCTCCGGAAAAGGCCCCAAGATGGCATCTCATGGATACAGAAAGTTACGGCGGTGGAATTAGGGTTTTGGCTCCGTATCTGGTAGTTTGGGGGTACGTAGGTATATATAGGAGGAAGGAGTACGTCGGTGGAGCAACAGGGGGCCCACGAGGGTGTAGGGCGCCCAGGGGGTAGGCGCGCCCCCTACCTCGTGGCCTCCTGGTTGATGTCTTGACGTAGGGTCCAAGTCGTCTGGATCACGTTTGTTCTGAAAATCACGTTCCCGTAGGTTTCTGTCAGATGTGGGGTTCCAGCAAACCCTTAAGGTTCGAGCACTAGGGTGCACGCGAAGTCTTTCCTTCCCACCAATCAACGCTCTAGCTTACTAAGATCTCATGGACGAACTCGACGAACTCGCAACACAGAAAGACACGAGATTTATACTGGTTCAGGCCACCATTGTGGTGTAATACCCTACTCCAGTGTGGTGGTGGATTGCCTCTTGGGCTGATGATGAACAGTACAAGGGAAGAACAGCCTCCTAAGGTTGAGGTGTTCTTGAGCTTGGTGAGCTTGTGTGTGTGTGGGCGGTCTGAATGATCCGTGTTCTCTCTAAGGTGGTGGCTAGTCCTATTTATACTGGCCCTGGTCCTCTTCCCAAATATCGAGCAGGAAGGGAGCCAACAATGGCGGGCTAATTAGAAGGGGGACAACTAGTACAAGCTATCCTAACAAAAGTGGTCTTCGCCTGCCAAAGGCTCTGGTGGTGACGCCATCTTGGGCTCCACGATGACCTCCGTCTTGCCGTCCTCCTGGTCTTGGTCTCGTTGCACCAATATAGCAAGCTTTGCCTGATGCCGCAGTACTCTTCACCTGCGCTGGCCTCCTTAGCACCAAAGAGGAAACAAGGACGCTGCGCGCTCTGGCGCCCGCCTGGTGTCGTGCGTCATGGCTCACGTGACGAGGGTCTCATGAGGTTTGCCCCACCTTGATATCTCCGCTCCTCGTGAGCCTTCCTAGCTAGGCTACTCCCGAGGAGGTCTTCCATCGCCCGCCTCGCGAGGCTTTGACCCTCGCGAGGGTCTTGGGTGCTTTTCTAGTGATGATGGGCCGTACGGCCTACTGGCTCAGCCACGCCGCGGGCCGCAGGCAGGCAAGTCTAGGGACCCGCGTTCGCAGAATGCCGACAGTAGCCCCTAGTGTGCTCGGGCTTGGCTTTGCGGCGAAGCCAAGGGCCAAGTTCGGAGCATCGCGGGCCCTAAAAGCCTGCGGCCTCGATTGACGCATGGCGGTTGATTGGACATGGGCATCTCCGCTTCCCCATGTTGTCTCGGAAACTACTCGGCTTGTCAGGTCCCCGCGACATGCAAGGAAAACCATCATTACCTGCGATCGTGGGAGACGCTGGTTGGCCTTCCCTCGCTATAAATGCGGAGGGGGCGGAGCCCTCGTTGCCCATATCTTCCTTGCTTGCTTGCTCCTTCTTCCTCGCTCCATCACTTGCGGTGACACCCATGGCACCACAAAGGAAGTTCTCCGCCGCCGAGAAGGGGAAAGGCCCTCGCGAGGGACCCTGCTCCCCGGCGCCCAAGCGCGGCCGCGGCCGCCCGCGTAAACATGCTGCGACCCCCGTTGTGGCCCATTGTCGAGTCAGCGCCACGGCACGCGGAGTGGGTCATCCCAGCCATGGTGGTCCAGTTGATGAGGGGAGGCGTGCCATGGTGGCGCGGCCTCCTTGTCTGCGCTTCCACACGGCGGAGGTGTTGCCGGAGTTCGTCGTCTGGTCAAAGAACCCGGCCGGCAACTGGCTCCAACTCCCGCGCTTCTTCGTCGGTGAACTACCGGCCTCTGGTCCAAGCGGACTCTGGCTGTAGGTAGATGGCAGCTGCTACAAGGCATCTTGGGTTGCGGTCGAGACTTCCGCTGCGGGCAACATGGCCCTGGCCCGCGGCTGGCAGACATTCGCCCGCGCGCGCGTCCTGTGCAGGCGGTGCACCCTCCACTTCAGGTACGATGGTGGGTCGACCCTTTATGTGAGGGTGTTTGGGGAAGATGGTCGCCGCGCCGGGTGCTACCCCGAGGCGAACGACGGTGAGGAGGTACCCAGCCTTGGGGACGGTCGCGACGAGGACGAGGGCAAGCCCGCCCTCGCCGGCGACCGTGTCTCGTCCAGCTACGGTGGCTCTTCCTCCGGCTACAACTCTAGCAGTGGCGACTATGCCCAGCCGTCACGCGGCCGCGCCCGTCTTGAAGGCAGCGGTGGGTCGTCTCGTTGCCGCACCTCCATGAAGCGTGAGGAAGGATCTGGCTAGGCTCAGGGTAGTGCTAGGTACCTGTCCTCGCGGATCGCTGCAACGCTACTTTTGTTTTGCTCTTTTCCTACATCAAGAATGAAACCAGCATGGGCCCAAGAAGGGCGTGTATCGAACTATGGTTCCTTGGTTATATCAGTATGCATGCTATTCTCATGCTGTGTCGTTATTTTGCGCAAAGATAACTTAACCTGGTATACTCAGGACGTCCTCTTCCTCAAGAAGCGTTTATTTCCTCGCATTCATCTTGCCTCGGTGGCCTGCATTCGCTCATGAACTACGAAAAACTCGTTAGGAAGTGCATTAAAATATTTGATGTTCATCCTGGCCCTGACCTGGTGCTTTGCATCACGGTACCCGAGGGGCACGGACTAGGAGAGGTGCGCCAGCCTTGAGCTCGAACGAGGGTGGCTCGCGAGAAGGCAGAAAGGAGAAAAATGCTCGCGAGGGCACCTGCCTAGCCCCCTCGCGAGGCATGCGAGAGAGAGAACACGAGAAAATTCGAGCCGAAAAAGTGTAGTGAGAGGCGAGGGAATCTGTCGGCGTTCCGGGAACGGGGGTCCCCAGACTTGCCTGCCTGCGGCCTGCGGCGTGGCTCAGGTGGGGGCCCAACGTGACCCATCTTCATCAGCGCAGGCTCAAGACCCTCGCGAGGGGCCAAGCCTCGCAGGGCGGACGACAGGAAGCTTCCTCAGAGGCAGCCTCATCAGGCAGGCTCGCGAGGAGGCGGAGAGATCAAGGCAGGGGTACCTCGCGAGGATCCCGTGACGCAAGCCATGACGATCGAGACCAGGCGGGCGCCAGGAGGGCACCGGCCTGCGCAGGGTCCTTGTTTCCCCTTTGGTGCAAAGGGGGCAAGCACAGGCCAAGGCATCAGGCAAAGGTTGCCATTCCGATGCAACGAGACCAAGACCAGCAGAGCGGCAGGACGGAGGTCACCGTGGAGCCCAAGACGGCGTCATCACCAGTGCTTTTGGCAGCCGAAGACCACCTTTGGTCAGGATAACTTGTACTAGATGTTCCCCTTCAAAATGGCCAATTGTTGGCGCCCTTCCCGCTCAATTATTCGGGGAGAGGCCCAGGGCCTCTATAAATAGAGCTAGCCTCCACAAAGGAAGGAGAGACCGAGAAGAGAGGGGGACGGGCAGACAGACATCTAGAAATCTGGTAGAACCCTAGCAGAGAGAGAGAGAGAGAGAGGCGACTGAACTCACCCTAGCAGTTCATCGCACCAGCTCAAGAACACCTCTCGCGAGGCTGTTCTTCCCTTGTACTGTTCATCATCAGCCCCCTAAGGCAATCCACCACACCACACACTGGAGTAGGGTATTACACCACAACGGTGGCCCGAACCAGTATAAACCTCGTGTCTCTTGTGTTGTTCATCATTTTCATCTTAGTTTGCACGAGAGGATCGGACGTAGATCGGTAGGGGAGAGATCTCCGCGCGCACCCCAGTGTTCGAACCTCAAGGGTCTGCCGGAACCCGAAATCCGACATTTGGCGCGCCAGGTAGGGGTGTGCCAGAATCTTTCTTCCGTTGTTCGCGTGTGATCTTCCGTCGTGTCCATGGCTGACGCTCGTCGGGCCCGCGCCGAACGCCGGGCTGCTCACGCCACTTGCGTCGCCCAGAAGGCGCCCGTCGGCGGCCTCCCTCGTCGTTCCCCGTCGCCGGCCGCCAACACCGCCACCGGCCTGGCGGGGAACGAGCAGCAGGCCTCGTCCCAGCATCCTTCGGTGCGGCGGGATGGCCGCACCGCCACCCCATCGCTGACTCCAGCTGGCTCGTCGTCCCACACCCGTCGCGCACCCATGGATGCGCATGCCTCACTGCTCTTGGCGCGGGAGCTCCTCCACTATCGCCCCGTCGACGACCTCTACAAGGACTGGCTCGCCCGCATCACCGAGGTCGTCTGTGCCGCAGGGGGCTCCCCCTTGAGGTCCCTCTCGCTGCTTCGCCCTCCGTCCCGTGCAGGGGGCGAGGATCAAGAGGCGCCTCCGCCGCCTCCTCCCCAAGAAGGTGCCTTGGCTCCAAGGCGCACAACCCTAGGGTGGGACCCTCCACGTCCGGCGCCTGCGCAGCAAGAAGGGAGCTGCCAAGAGATCCCACGTCCCCGAGAATGTGCTCGCGCGCTCCCAGCGCCGGCACGCCAAGATCGCGCCCCAGCGCCTCCACGACGAGACCCCGCACTGCTCCCAGTGGCGGCACGTGGTGACCCGCAAGAACAAGTCCAACACCAGCAAAGGGCACCGGTGGCCACGGTGGGCTGCCTCGCCTTCACCCCCGAGCTGCGCGGCGTCACATAGCCAGGCAAGTTCAAGCCTGACCTCCCTCCCCGCTACGATGGCACAGCGGACCCCGCAGAGTTCCTGCAGCTCTATGAGCTGGGCATCGTAGCCGCCAACGGAGACGAAAAGGTCATGGCAAATTGGTTCCCCGTGGCGCTCAAGGACGGCGCCCGCACCTGGCTCCTGAACCTGGCTCCCGGCACGATCTCCTCCTGGAGTGAGATGCGCACCCGCTTCATCGCCAACTTCCAGGGCACACGCGACCGGCCCCCGGCCGTGAGCGACCTGCGCCGCATCAAGCAACAGCCTGGAGAAACCCTGCAGAAGTACATCCAGCGCTTCAACTACGCTCGCCCCAAGATCCCCAAGGTAACTGAAGAAGCTATCATCTCAGCCTTCTCCGACGGCGTATACGATTTCAAGATGAAGGAAGAACTAGCAATCCATGAAGACCTGTGCACATCCCTGGAGCTGTTCAACTTGGCGACCAAGTGCGCCAGGGCTGAGGAAGGGCGTCTCTCCCTCCTCGAGCTCCCGGCAGCCGACCCGGAAGGAAAGAAGCTCAATGCCAAAGACGTGAAGCGCAAGGGGGCTGCCGTGCTAGCAGCGGAACCAGTCACCAAGCGAGGCAGGGATCAGCCCGAGTCATCCAAGGGCGGACGGTACTGCGTGTACCACGACCTCCACACCCACAACACCAACGAATGTCAAGAGCTCAGAGCCGTGCGAGATGGGTGAATCGGCCGACGCCCAGAGCGCAACAACAGGGGCTATGGCCAAGGAGGAGGAAGAGGCGGCTGACGATGGGAAGACCGTGGCCTTCGCCAGGGATGGCGTGACCGCCCTCGCGAGGACCGTTGGCAGGACCAGCCTCGCGAGGGAGTCTGGAGAGACCAGCCTCGTGAGGGTCACCCGCACGGCAACACATGACTTCCTCCTCTGCCGCCTCCACCAAGGAGGAACGAAGACCAACACCAAGACGATGGGGCTGGGGGCTTCCAAGAGCCGCGCGCAATTTCTTGCATCTTGGTGAACTTGTCGATGGCGACGTAGAGATAGCGGTAGCCCCCTGGAGCCCGGAGAAACGGGCCTAGGATGTCTAGCCCCCAGACCACAAACGGCCAGGTGAGCGGGATGGTTTGGAAGCCCTGAGCAGGCTGATGGATTTGCTTGGCATGGAATTGGCAAGCTTCACCGGACCTCACTAGCTCGGCCGCGTCATTGAGTGCCGTAGGCCAATAAAACCCACTGTAGAACACCTTGCCGACGAGGGTCCGTGATGACGAGTGGTGTCCGCAATCACCGCCGTGTATGTTAATCAGCAACTCCCTTCCTTGATCGCTGGAGATGCATGATACGTCTCCAACGTATCTATAATTTTTTATTACTCCATGCTATATTATCTACTGTTTTGGACATTATTGGGCTTTATTATCCACTTTTATATTATTTATGGGACTAACCTATTAACCGGAGACCCAGCCTAGAATTGCTGTTTTTTGCCTATTTTAGGGTTTCGAAGAAAAGGAATATCAAACAGAGTCCAAAGGGAATGAAACCTTCGGGTACGTGATTTTCTCAACAAACAAGACCCAGGAGACTTGGACCCTACATCAAGACACAAGAGAGGAGGCCACGAGGTAGGGGGCGCGCCTACCCCCTCCCCCCAGGAGCGCCCTCCACCCTCGTGGGCCCCCTGTTGCTCCACCGACGTACTCCTTCCTCCTATATATACCTCCGTACCCCCAAACGATCAGATACGGAGCCAAAAACCTAATTCCGCCGCCGCAACTTTCTGTATCCACGAGATCCCATCTTGGGGCCTGTTCCGGAGCTCCACCGGAGGGGGCATCGATCACGGAGGGCTTCTACAATAACACCATAGCCTCTCCGATGAAGTGTGAGTAGTGTACCTCAGACCTACGGGTCCATAGTTATTAGCTAGATGGCTTCTTCTCTCTTTTTGGATCTCAATACAATGTTCTCCCCCTCTGTTGTGGTGAACTATTCGATGTAATCTTCTTTTTGCTGTGTGTTTGTTGAGACCGATGAATTGTGGGTTTATGATCAAGTCTATCTATGAATAATATTTGAATCTTCTCTGAATTCTTTTATGTATGATTGGTTATCTTTGCAAGTCTCTTCGAATTATCAGTTTGGTTTGGCCTACTAGATTGATCTTTCTTGCAATGGGAGAAGTGCTTAGCTTTGGGTTCAATCTTGCGGTGTCCTTTCCCAGTGACAGTAGGGGCAGCAAGGCACGTATTGTATTGTTTCCATCGAGGATAACAAGATGGGGTTTTCATCATATTGCATGAGTCTATCCCTCTACATCATGTCATCTTGCTGAAGGCGTTACTCTGTTTTCATTAACTTAATACTCTAGATGCATGCTGGATAGCGGTCGATGAGTGGAGTAATAGTGGTAGATGTAGGCAGGAGTCGGTCTACTTGTCTCAGACGTGATGCCTATATACATGATCATACCTAGATATTCTCATAACTATGCTCCATTCTGTCAATTGCTCAACAGTAATTTGTTCACCCACCGTAGAATACTTATGCTCTCGAGAGAAGCCACTAGTGAAACCCATGGCCCCCGGGTCTATCTTTATCATATTGATCTCCTACTACTTAGTTATTTCCTTTGCTTTTTTACTTTGCCTTTATTTTAGTTTGCATCTTTATCACAAAAATACCAAAAATATTATCTTATCATATCTATCAGATCTCACTCTCGTAAGTGGTCGTGTAGGGATTGACAACCTCTATTCGCGTTGGTTGCGAGGATTTATTTGTTTTGTGCAGGTACGAGGAACTCACGCGTAGCCTCCTACTGGATTGATACCTTGGTTCTCAAAAACTGAGGGAAATACTTACGCTACTTTGCTGCATCATCCCTTCCTCTTCGGGGAAAACCAACGCAGTGCTCAAGAGGTAGCAATGCAGCGCAGCGTGACATCGTTCGGTCGTTTCCTATATAACTCGCCGTCTTGGATACAGTATGCCGTGGCCTGCCGGGCCACGCGCTTCACATCCTCTTCCTTCTCCGGCAGCGTCCCATGCATCAGGTACCCCTTGAACTCCTTGATCGAGCACACCTCCTGGGGATCGAGCGCAAAGAGCAGCCGAGCTCCTGAGGTCGGGCCGCAGGTTGGGGCTCCCGTGGCCGGGGGCTGCAGGAGTTCCTCCCGAGGATGAGTCATGCTTGAAAGAGGTGGCGAACCTGATGGATTGAAGAGCCGCTCTTCGAAGACGCCGGGCTCTTGCGGTTGCCGCTTGGATGCTCTCCCGGCGATGTCATCGGCTTCCTTGTTGGTGCCCCGGGGCACGTGTTGCAGCTCCAGGCCCAAGAACTGCATTTCCATCTTGCGCACCTCCGCGAGGTAGGCCTCCATGTGCTCGTCCTTCGGCTTGTATACCTTGTTGGAAAAGGTGATGAGGAGCTGCGAGTCGCCTTTGACGGTGAGGCGCTTCACCCCTAGAGCCGCCGCAGCCTTCAGGCCAGCTATGAGGCCTTCGTATTCTGTGATGTTGTTGGAGACCATCTCGCTGTGCTGAAAACAGAGTTGCACGGCGTAGTAGAGCTTGTCCTGAGTGGGCGAGATGAGCACTGCTCCAGCCCCCGCGCCCTGATACGCAAAGGCGCCATCGAAATACATGACCCAGCCGTCTGGTGCCTCGCTTCCTAGCGAGGTGGACCGGTCTTCTCCTTCCTCAAGAGCCAAGGTATCTGTCCATTCTGCCACAAAATTGGTGAGCGCGGCTCCCTTGATGACCCTAGTAGTGTTGAACTCCAAATGGAATGCTTGTAACTCGATGCTCCACTCAGCAACCCTTCCGGCTGAGTTAGGGCTCCTGAGCACCCTTTCCAATGGGTAGGCTGAGACGACCTTGATGGGTTGACCCTGGAAGTAGTACCGCAGCTTGCGCGAGGCCACCAAGAGTGCGAGTAGGAGCTTTTGCGGCATGGGGTAGCGCGCCCTCGCGTCCCGCAGTATGGTGCTGACGAAGTACATCAGATGCTCGACGAGGGCTGGCACACTGTCGAGGCTCGGGTCCCGCGAAGATTGTGGCATATCCTAAGGTGGTGGGTTTCCTAAGACTTGGCCGTCCTCAGGAGCTTCTGCGATGTTGCCCTATTGAGCTTGGTCTTCCGCCGCTGATGGCTTTGCCGCGCCTTCTTGACCCCGCGCTGCATCAGCTCTGGCTTGGCGCGACACACCCTTGCCTTGGCGCTCCTCCCGAACTGCCACCAGCGCCGCGCTGGCGGAGTACGGGGTGGTGGCAAGGTAGAGCACCAGAGGCTCGAGAGGCCGTGGTGCCACCATCACTGGGGGAGTGGTGAGGTATTTCTTGAGGTCTTGGAAGGCCCGGTCGGCCTCCGGGGTCCACTCGAACGTGCCCTTCTTCTTCATGAGCTTAAAGAAGGGTAAGGCGCGCTCGCCTAGCTTGGATATGAAACGCCCTAACGCAGTCACCCGCCCTACTAGCTTTTGCATTTCCTTGAGGGTCTGTGGTGGGCTCATGTCTTCGGCGGCCTTGATCTTCTTCGGGTTCGCCTCGATCCCTCTGTGGGATATGAGGAACCCTAGTAGCTTCCCAGAGGGGACGCCAAACACGCACTTCTCCAGGTTAAGCCTCAAGTTCACTTGGCGCAAGCTCTCGAAGGTCTCCCCCAGGTCTTGAATCAATGTCCTCGCCTCGCGAGATTTGACCACTATGTCATCAACGTAGGCCTCTGTGTTTCTGCCGAGCTGCCACCCCAAGGCAATTTGCATCAACCGTTAAAAGGTTGCGCCCGCGTTGCGTAGCTCGAAGGGCATGCATGTGTAGCAGTACACCCCGCATGGTGTCAAGAAGGCTGTCTTCTCCACATCCCCCACCGCCATCTTGATTTGGTGGTATCCTGAGAATGCATCCAGGAAACCTAGCAAGTCACACTCAGCGGTGGAGTCGATGATTTGGTCGATGTGTGGAAGCGGGAACGGATCCTGGGGGCACGCTTTGTTAAGGTTGGTGAAGTCGACGCACATCCGTTCCTTCCCGCCTTTCTTCGGTACTACAACGGGGTTCGCCAGCCATTCGGGGTATTGAACTTTTCGGATGGTACCTGCCGCCTCCAGCTTGCGTGTCTCTTGGACGATGAAGGCCTACTTCTCTATGGACTGCCGTCTTGCTCGCTGCTTCACGGGGCGTACGTTGGGGCACACCCTCAGATGATGCTGGATTACCTCTCTCGGGATCCCTACCAGCTGATTGGGCTCCCACGCGAATATCTCCTTGTTCACGCGCAAAAACCTCACCAAAGCTTCTTCTTGTCCCAGGTCAAGGCCGGTTCCTATGGTGAAGGTGGCTCTTGAAGACCCTTCCTCGTCGACCGGCACCTGCTTGGTCTCCGCCTTGTCTTGAGTGAATAGTTGCTTCTTCTTGGTGGGCGTGGTTTCCTTGGCCTCGGGTGTACCGACGCCGGCTGGCTGTGCTGCTGCCACGGTCTTGAAGGCGAGCTTGAGCGCCGCCATGACCTCCTTAGCATCCCCCTTGATGGTGAGGACGCCCTTGCTCCCTGGCATATTCATGAGGTTGTAAGCCGGGTGAGTCGCCGCCATGAACTGAGTAAGAGCCGGGTACCCGAGGATGGCATTGTACGGGAGACCGATGCGGGCGATGTCAAAGTCCACCAGCTCGATGCGATAGTTGTCTCGCGTGCCAAAGGTGACAGGGAGGCGGATCTGCCCCAGTGGGTGAGCAGCTCCACCACCCACTCCTGTGAAGGGCTTTCTGAGGCCGAGCCGTTCACGCAGCACATGAAGAAGGCTGAAGGCTTCCACGGAGAGCAAGTTGAGGCCGGCGCCGCCGTCGATGAGGGTCTTGGTGACGGCCACGTTGCAGATGGTGGGAGTGCAGAGCATCGGGAGCATCCCTGAGCCGGCGGTGGAGCCGGGCTGGTCTTCCGAGTCGAAGGTGAGGTCGGCCTCCGGCGCAGCCCAACCCGGTGGAGCCCCCTGGCGCTTGCGGGCTGCCCCAATCTGATGGAAGAAAGGCTTGACATGGCAATCTAAAGGAGGTGCTTGGGAGCCACCCAGCAGTGCCGCGACTGCGTGGTGTGCCGGCGCCGCGTAGCGCGCAGTGAAGAGGTCGCGGAGTTCCCCCCAGGACGTCACCGTGGATCTCGGGAGGTTGAGCAGCCAAGGACGCGGCTCGCCGGCGAGGGCCAGGGGAACAAGTTTGCCATGATCTTGTCATCGCCTCCGGCCTCGAGGACGGCCTCCTCGTATGCCAGCAGGAACAGCGCCGAGTCTACTGTGCCATCGTAACACGGTGGCATCTCTGGCCTAAACTTGGCCGGCCATTGCACTCGCCGCAGAGCGGGCGCCAGGGCTCGGTACCCAGACCCCTGCTGCTGGTGTTGACCGCAGAGGTTGGTGGCGGGGCACCTGCCATGGGCGCGTAGTGCGGTGGTACGGGCATTGGTTGGTGGAGAGAAGCCCTGACACACCCCTACCTGGTGCGCCAAATGTCGGATGTGGGGTTCCGGCAAACCCTTAAGGTTTGAACACTGGGGTGCGCGCGAAGTCTTTCCTTCCCACCAATCAACGCTCTAGCTTACTAAGATCTCATGGACGAACTCGACGAACTCGCAACACAGAAAGACACGAGATTTATACTGGTTCAGGCCACCGTTGTGGTGTAATACCCTACTCCAGTGTGGTGGTGGTGGATTGCCTCTTGGGCTGATGATGAACAGTACAAGGGAAGAACAGCCTCCTAAGGTTGAGGTGTTCTTGAGCTCGGTGAGCTTGTGTGTGTGGGTGGTCTGAATGATCCATGTTCTCTCTAAGGTGGTGGCTAGTACTATTTATACTGGCCCTGGTCCTCTTCCCAAATATCAAGCGGGAAGGGAGCCAACAATGGCGAGCTAATTCGAAGGGGGACAACTAGTACAAGCTATCCTGACAAAAGTGGTCTTCGCCTGCCAAAGGCTCTGGTGGTGACACCGTCTTGGGCTCCACGAAGACCTCCATCTTGCCGTCCTCCTGGTCTTGGTCTCGTTGCACCAATATAGCAACCTTTGCCTGATGCCTCGATACTCTTCGCCTGCGCTGGCCTCCTTAGCACCAAAGTGGAAACAAGGACGTTGTGCGCTCTGGAGCCCGCCTGGCTCCCGCCTGGTGTCGTGCATCATGGCTCATGTCACGAGGGTCTCGTGAGGTTTGCCCCGCCTTGATATCTCCGCTCCTTGTGAGCCTGCCTAGGTAGGCTACTCCCGAGGAGGCCTTGCGTCGCCCACCTCGCGAGGGTCTTGGGTTCTTTGCTGGTGATGATGGGCCATACGGCCTACTGGCTCAGCCACGCCGTGGGCCGCAGGCAGGCAAGTCTGGGGACCCCCGTTCCGAGAACGCTGATAGTTTCATTCCGTTTGGACTCTGTTTGATATTCTTTTTCTGCGGAACTCTGAAATAGGGAAAAACAACAATTCTGGGCTGGGCCTCCGGTTAATAGGTTAGTCCCAAAAATAATATAAAAGTGTATAATAAAGCACAATAATGTCCAAAACAAAATATAATATAGCATGGAACTATAAAAAATTATAGATACGTTGGAGACATATCAAGCATCCCCAAGCTTAATTCATGCTCGTCCTCGAGTAGGTAAATGATAAAAACATAATTTTTGATGTGGAATGCTACTTGGCATATTTTCAATGTAATTCTTCTTAATTGTGGTATGAATATTCAGATCCGAAAAATTCAAGATAAAGGTTCAATATTGACATAAAAATAATAATACTTCAAGCATACTAACTAAGCAATTATGTCCTCTCAAAATAACATGGACAAAGAAAGTTCATCCCTACAAAATCAAATAGTTTAGTCATGCTCCATTTTCGTCACACAAAAATGCTCTCATCATGCACAACCCCGATGACAAGCCAAGCAATTGTTTCATACTTTAGTAATCTCAAACTTTTTCAACCTTCACGCAATACATGAGCGTGAGCCATGGATAGAGCACTATGGGTGGAATAGAATATGATGATGGGGGTTATGCGGAGAAGATAAAAAGGGAGAAAGTCTCACATCAACGAGGCTAATCGATGAGCTATGGATATGCCCATCAATTGATGTTAATGCAAGGAGTAGGGATTGCCATGCAACGGATGCACTAGAGCTATAAATATATGAAAGCTCAACAAAAGAAACTAAGTGGGTGTGCATCCAACTTGCTTGCTCACAAAGACCTAGGGCATTTGAGGAAGCCCATTGTTGGAATATACAAGCCAAGTTCTATAATGAAAAGTTCCCACTAGTATATGAAAGTGACTAAACAAAAGACTCTCTATCATGAAGATTATGGTGCTACTTTGAAGCACAAGTGTGGTAAAAAGGATAGTAACATTGTCCCTTTTCTCTTTTTCTCTCATTTTTTGGGACTTCTCCTTTTTATGGCCTTTCTCTCTTTTTTATTTTTTATTTTTCCTCACTTGGGACAATCCCCTAGAAAATGATGATCATCACACTTCTATTTATTTACAACTCAATGATTACAACTCGATACTAGAACAAAGTATGACTCTATATGAATGCCTCCGGCGGTGTACCGGGATATGCAATGAACCAAGAGTAACATGTATGAAAGGATTATAAATGGTGGCTTTGCCACAAATACTATGTCAACTACATGATAATGCAAAGCAATATGACAATGATGAACGTGTCATGATAAACGGAACGGTGGAAAGTTGCATGGCAATATATCTCGGAATGGCTATGGGAATGCCATAATAGGTAGGTATGGTGGATGTTTTGAGGAAGATATAAGGAGGTTTATGTGTGAAAGAGCGTATCATATCACGGGGTTTGGATGCACCGGCGAAGTTTGCACCAACTCTCAATGTGAGAAAGGGCAATGCACGGTACCGAAGAGGCTAGCAATGATGGAAAGGTGAGAGTGCGTATAATCCATGGACTCAACATTAGTCATAAAGAACTCATATACTTATTGCAAAAATCTACAAGTCATCAAAAACCAAGCACTACGCGCATTTTCCTAGGGGGATAGATTGGTAGGAAAAGACCATCGCTCGTCCCCGACCGCCACTCATAAGGAGGACAATCAAAGAACACCTCATGTTTCAAATTTGTTACATAACATTTACCATACGTGCATGCTACGGGACTTGCAAACTTCAACACAAGTATTTTTCAAATTCACAACTACTCAACTATCACAACTTTGATATCACTATCGCCATGTCTCAAAACAATCATCAAGCATCAAACTTCTCTTAGTATTCAACACACTCATAAGAAAGTTTTTACTAGTCTCGAATACATAGCATATTAGGATTATTTAAGTAAATTACCATGCTATTTAAGACTCTCAAAATAATCTAAGTGAAGCATGAGAGAATAATAGTTTCTATAAAACAAAACCACCACTGTGCTGTACAAGATATAAGTGAAGTACTAGAGCAAAATTATATAACTCAAAAATATATAAGTGAAGCACATAGAGTATTCTAATAATTTCTGAATCATGTGTGTCTCTCTCAAAAGTTGTGTACAGCAAGGATGATTGTGGTAAACTAAAAGGCAAAGACTCAAATCTTACAAGACGCTCCAAGAAAAATACATATCATGTGGTGAATAAAAATATAGCTCCAAGTAAAGTTACCGATGGAAGTAGACGAAAGAGGGGATGCCTTCCGGGGCGTCCCTGTCGGTGCCAAAACCGGCGGATCTCGGGTAGGGGGTCCCGAACTGTGCGTCTAAGGCGGATGGTAACAGGAGGCAGGGGACACGATGTTTTACCCAGGTTCGGGCCCTCTTGATGGAGGTAAAACCCTACGTCCTGCTTGATTATACTTGATAATATGGGTATTACAAGAGTTGATCTACCACGAGATCGGAGAGGCTAAACCTAGAAGCTAGCCTATGGTATGATTGTATGTTGTCCTACGGACTAAAACCCTCCGGTTTATATAGACACCGGAAGGGGCTAGGGTTACACAAGTTCGGTTACAAAGGAGGAGATATACATATCTATATTGCCTATCTTGCCTTCCACGCCAAGTAGAGTCCCATCCGGACACGCGACGAAGTCTTCAATCTTGTATCTTCATAGTCCAATAATCCGGCCAAAGGATATAGTCTGGCTGTCCGAAGACCCCCTAATCCAGGACTCCCTCAGTAGCCCCTGAACCAGGCTTCAATGACAATGAGTCCGGCGCGCAGTGTTGTCTTCGGCATTGCAAGGCGGGTTCCTCCTCCGAATACACCACGAAAGAGTTTGAATACAAGGATAGTGTCCGACCCTGAAAAATAAGTTCCACATACCACCGTAGAGAGAATAACATTTCCACAAATCTAATCTGCTGACACGTTTTGGTAGCATGACATCATGTCATGGCCCGGTAATTATTCGAACCGTTTTTCTTTAACCAGTGCCGCACATAACGCGAGGCGGTTTCTTGACACGTCTTGTCAAAGTAGAGATCGTGTTCTCCTTATTACGGGATTATCATCAATACGGACGTGGGTAACCCAACCGCGCCATCAATTAAGGCGCTTGGGGGATAAGCGAGTTTTACCAGGCTAGTGGGGGCGCATAGTTTAGTCCGCCCTTATAAAGGGATAAGATCTCACCTTTTTCTACGCACGCCTTCTTCCTCCTTGCTCATCCATTCTCGCGCACTTGAGCTCCAGCGCCCAAGTCCGCATCCTCCTCCTCAACTCTCTCCAAACATGTCCAGAGCGGGAGGCAAGTGGATGGCCTCCTCCGTCACAGAGGGGCACATCAAAAAGTTACGGGGAGCCGGATACTTAGCCGTGGACATCGCTCACCGGCTGCCAGCCGCGGGGCAGGTCGTCCCTACCCCGGAACCTCACGAAAGGGTGGTTTTCCTCCCCCACTTCGTCCGCGGATTGGGGTTTCCCCTCCATCCATTCGTCCGCGGCCTCATGTTCTACTACGGGCTGGACTTTCATGATCTGCCCCCGAATTTCATCCTCAACATCTCGGCGCTCGTCGTCGTGTGCGAGGCTTTCCTCCGCATCTGGCCCACTTCGACCTATGGCTGAAGACCTTCAATATCAAGTCGAAGGTTGTAGGTGGCCAACAAGCGGAATGCGGCGGAGCCATGGTGGGCAAAATGCCCAACGTTGCATGGCTCGAGGGCTCCTTTGTGGAGACCGTAAAGGGGTGGCAATCGGGGTGGTTCTACATCACCGAGCCGCGTGACACCAACTGGGTGGAGGCCCCCGAGTTTTGATCCGGAATCCCCACGCGGCTCACTTCCTGGAAGGAGAAGGGCCTGTCCTAGGGTTCATCGATGGAGCTGGACGGACTTCAGAAGTGTATCCGAAACATGACAAGCAAGAAACTTAAGCTTGTCAAC